>NC_074672.1:46022274-46092274 GCF_029448725.1 Salvelinus fontinalis | reverse complement strand
GAGATGAGACCTGTGGGTTAGTTAGGGTTAGTGAAATGAGAGGTAGCAGAGATGAGACCTGTGGGTTAGTTAGGGTTAGTGAAATGAGAGGTAGCAGAGATGAGACCTGTGTTCTATGTAGCAGCAGCTGCAGGGAAGTAGAGGGGAAGAGATAGAGGGCGAGAGAGATAGAGAGACAGAGGGAGAAGGTGGCGAGAGTGAGGGAGGGAGAGGGGGGAAATGAGGGAGGTAACAAGTGACCCTGCAGACAGGTTGATTCTGTCATCTCCACAGCCCCCACTGTCACTTGTATGCCCACTTCAAAAGGAGGAAGGGAGGAAGAAAAGAGAGCAGGAAGAAATAATGAGGCTCGTCCTGGAGGGTGAGAGGAGTATATAAAACGAGGGAGCAGCGAGGCCAATAGATGTCTGAGCTTGTGTGTCTGCATCAAGGTCGGGGTAAATTTACACCTGTCCCTCAAGGCTGTGTGTGGGGCTGCAAAAGACCAAATGGAAATCACATCACTTCACTGGGAGGGAGGGAGGGAGGGAGGGAGGGAGCAGGCAGTGTCCTTGGATGGTTAAGTACTGACTGGCTGGGCTATGGACACCATGGTGAGGGCCCACAACCTTACAACAGACTACCTCCTGCCTACTTCCTCAGGCAGTAGGAAAACATATCTGACCTCCTGGCCTGCGAATGGCCTGTGAGAGAACTGCGAGCATGGCGTGTGGCGAGAACTGACCCCCCCCCCCCCTCCCGACACCACACACGGATCATCTAAGCATGGCCGTGTAAGGCCGTGAGCCTTTAGCTAGCGTGTGGTGAGAATGACACCACACACGGATCATCTAAGCATGGCCGTGTACGGTCGTGAGCCTTTAGCTAGCGTGTGGTGAGAACGACACCACACACGGATCATCTAAGCATGGCCGTGTAAGGTCGTGAGCCTTTAGCTAGCGTGTGGTGAGAACGACACCACACACGGATCATCTAAGCATGGCCGTGTAAGGTCGTGAGCCTTTAGCTAGCGTGTGGTGAGAACGACACCACACACGGATCATCTAAGCATGGCCGTGTAAGGTCGTGAGCCTTTAGCTAGCGTGTGGTGAGAACGACACCACACACGGATCATCTAAGCATGGCCGTGTAAGGTCGTGAGCCTTTAGCTAGCGTGTGGTGAGAACGACACCACACACGGATCATCTAAGCATGGCCGTGTAAGGTCGTGAGCCTTTAGCTAGCGTGTGGTGAGAACGACACCACACACGGATCATCTAAGCATGGCCGTGTAAGGTCGTGAGCCTTTAGCTAGCGTGTGGTGAGAACGACACCACACACGGATCATCTAAGCATGGCCGTGTAAGGTCGTGAGCCTTTAGCTAGCGTGTGGTGAGAACGACACCACACACGGATCATCTAAGCATGGCCGTGTAAGGTCGTGAGCCTTTAGCTAGCGTGTGTACAGTGCATTCGGAAAGTATTCAGACCCCCAGACTTTCTCCACATTTTGATACGTTACAGTCTTATTCTAAAATGGATTACATTATTTTTGTTGCTCATCAATACCCCACAATGACAAAGTGTAAACACGTTTTTAGAAATGTTTTATAAACAGTATTTATAAAACATTTAATAAAAACGGAAATACCTTATTTACATAAGTATTCAGACCCTTTGCTGTGAGACTCGAAATTGAGCTCAGGCGCATCCTGTTTACATTGATCATCCTTGAGAAGTTAATTCAACTTAATTGAACTCCACCTGTCGGAAATTCAATTGACTGTACATGATTTGGAAAGGCACACACCTGTCTATATAAGGTCCCAGTAGTTGACAGTGCATGTCAAAGCAAAAACCAAGCCATGAGGTCAAAGGAATTGTCCGTAGAGCTCCGAGGCAGGATTGTGTGGAAGCACATATCTGGGGAAGGGTACCAAAAACATTTCTGCAGCATTTATGGTCCCCAAGAACATAGTGGCTTCCATCAATCTTAAATGGAACCACCGAGATGCTTCTTAGAGCTGGCTGCCGGGCCAAACTGAGCAATCGGGGAGAAGAGCCTTGGTCAGGGAGGTGACCAAGAACCCAATGTTCACCTTCCAGACAGGCAACCATCTCTGCAGCACTCCACTAATCAGGCCTTTACGGTAAAGCGGCCAGACGGAAGCCACTCCTCAGTATTTTAGGATAAGGCTGTAACAAAAGTCAAAGGGTCTGAATACTTTCTGAATGCACTGTAAATCATACAGAGAATTCATAGCTGGTCGCTACTAAAGAACGAGCGACTTAATCTGTTACGATTACGAGACAAAACTAGATGTTGTAATAATAGTACAAGACTAGGTTTTACTGTGGAATAACTTGACTGGCCTGCACTGAGCCCCGACCTCAACCTCAGGACCTACACATTAAAAAGATGTTTTACTAGTCCAGGACAGGGCATACACAAACATATATGTTTTACTACAGTACCAGTCAAAAGTTTGGACACACCTACTCATTCAAGTTTTTCTTTGTTAGTACTATTTTCTACATAGTAGAATAATAGTGAAGACATAACTATGAAATAACACATATGGAATCATTTAGTAACAAAAAATGCATAAGGCAAATCAAAATATATTTGATATATGAGATGCTTCAATGTAGCCAATCAAAGCCTTCAAGACAGCTTTGCACACTCTTGGCATTCTCTACCAGCTTCATGAGGTAGTTACCTGGAATGCATTTCAATTAACAGGTGTGCCTTGTTAAAAGTTGATTTGTGGATTTTGTTTTTCCTTCTTAATGCGTTTGAGCCAATCAGCTGTGTTGTGAAGGTAGGGGGGGGGGGGGTATATAGAAGAGAGCCCTATTTGGTAAAAAAACAAGTCCATATTATGGCAAGAACAGCTCAAATAACCAAAGAGGAACGACAGTCCATCATTCATTTAAGTTTCTTCAAGTGCGGTCGCAAAAATCATCAAGCGCTATGATGAAACTGGCTCTCATGAAGACCGCCACAGGAAAGGAAGACACAGGGTTACCTCTGCTGCAGAGGATAAGTTCATTAGTTACCAGCCTCAGAAATTGCAGCCCAAGTAAATGCTTCAGAGTTCAAGTAACAGACACATCAACTGGTCAGAGGAGACTGTGTGAATCAGGCCTTCATGGTTGAATTGTTGCAAAGAAACCACTACTAAAGGACACCAATAATAAGAAGAGACTTGCTTGGGCCAAGAGAAACGAGCAATGGACATTAGACTGGTGGAAATCTGTCCTTTTTTAAAAAAGATTTTTGGTTCCAACTGCCGTGTCTTTGTGAGAGTAGGTGAAAGGATGATCTCCGCAGCAATGTTCCAACATCTAGTGGAAAGCCTTCCCAGAAGACTTGGAGGCTGTTACAGCCGCAAAAAGGGGGGAACCAACTCTATATTAATGTCCATGACTTTTGGAATGAGATGTTGGACGAGCAGGTGTCCACATACCTTTGGCCATGTAGTGTATTCTAATAGCAGAACGTTCTAGCCCCAGCTGGATCTTCCTTACACACACACACACACACACACACACACACACAACTTCTTCCAAGCTGAAGATTTTTTTTTCTGCAGGCGATCAACAGGATGCAGGTGCTCTTGTAACAGTATAACTTTAGTACGTCCCCTCGCCCCGACCTCGGGCGCGAACCAGGGACCCTCCGCACACATCAACAACTGACACCCCCGAAGCGTCGTTACCCATCGCTCCACAAAAGCCGCGGCCCTTGCAGAGCAAGGGGCAACACTACAACTAGGTTTCAGAGCAAGTGACGTAACTGATTGAAACGCTACTAGCGCGTACCCGCTAACTAGCTAGCCATTTCACATCCGTTACACTCTCAACACTTATTTTTTTTATGTGACGGGCCCAAAGCAGCAGCTATACAGCAGAACCTTTGTCTCAACAACTCCCTCTTAAGACAACCCCAGTAACCCATAATAAGCCACTGGAGCATTGGAACAATATGGCTTATATAAAACTGTTTTGTGGACACGGTGCTAGCGCAGCTTGAAAGAAAATAAATACTATTTAAACCCAAGCTCTGATGCCAAAACGTCCTATCTAGAGGTTAACGGTTATCAAATAATAATAATAACAAACAATAATAATAATAATGAGTGTCTTACCACTTCGTCCTCTGACCAGCACTTTTCTATGAGTTTTGGAACAGGCTTCTTCACCAGTCGCTGTAGGGCCTTGCCTGCATCGTAACGGCTCTCGTGGAGCTGAGGGGTAAAAACGTCAGTTCAACATTCAGAATATTTTATTGATATTATCTTATCTATGGACAAATGAAAAAACAACAGAAGGTGACTGTATAAACTACAGATGTTAAACAGTGCATTATTTATTCAATTTTCTCGATTCATTTACATTAAGCTCGCATACCAACTGCTTTCATCGACACACACACACACACACACACACACACACAAAACGTGTCAAGTCAACATTTATCCTGAGCGACTTAAGTCACTGCATCAAATCAAACTTATTTATATAGCATCAGCTGATATCTCAAAGTGCTGTACAGAAACCCAGCCTAAAACCCCAAACAGCAAGCATTGCTGGTGTAGAAGCACGGTGACTAGGAAAAACTCACTAGACAGGCCAGAACCTAGGAAGAAACCTAGAGAGGAACCAGGCTATGAGGGGTGGCTAGTCCTCTTCTGGCTGTGCCGGGTGGAGATTATAACAGAACATGGCCAAGATGTTCAAATGTTCATAAATGACCAGCAAGGTCAGATAATAATAATCACAGTGAACAGGTCAGGGCTCCATAGCCGCAGGCAGAACAGTTGAAACTGGAGGAGCAGCACTACATCAGTCCCTTTACTTTAGACAAAGGGACCCCCCCCCACCCCCCCCACCCCCCGTCACTTTATGTAAAGTAGAGGTACTGATGCTGTGACTAAGTCGCTCTGGATAAGAGTGTCTGCTAAATGACCAATAATGTTCAACATGGCAGTGTGGGTTGTACAAGCTAGTTACCGTGTTGAGTGCGTTGAGTGTGGTGTCGTCTCGCGAGGCCGCTAGGCAACCGTCTTCTGTAGAACCTCCGTCACACATCCCAGCGAAGGCAGCCATGCTCCTGCAGAACAAACATTAACAGATGGAGAAACGTCCATGCGACACCTAACAAACTACAATGCAAGTCACAGAGAGAGGAAGACAAAAAAAAAAAATGACAACTGATATGTCCAACCTTAAGTCAGCAAAGATCAATCCTCTTTTTAAATATTGTTATATACCTTCCAATACCATCTAGGACTCTTGACCCTGTTTCACACTGGTGTCTGGTATGTAGGCCAGCTCAGTACAGATCCAGCTCAGTACAGATCCAGCTCAGTACAGATCCAGCTCAGTACAGATCCAGCTCAGTACAGATCCAGCTCAGTACAGATTACAAGGGCTTGGCAGTGGGAAGTGGGTAATAGAGGCCCCACAGAGGAGGTATAATAATACCCATAAAACCTAGCGGCTACAAGCAAATATATTGATAAGTCACCTTGTCCTAGAGAGATTTACACGGTTATCTAAACATCACGCCAAGGTAAACCTACATGAACAAACAGACTGTATTTTAAGTGATTCTAAAAAAAACGAACTGGAACCATTTCCCTGTTTGACCGCTAGGCTTTATGGGTATTATAATTCATACTGTGGTACTCTATCGGACTATTCCCTTCTGACATGGAGCAGGGTCATGTCTCCTGAGCTCACCTAGCGAATCTGAGGCAAGTTGACAGTAGGAAAAGGGTATATAGAATTATCATCTCGCCAGACAGTAGGGTCAAAGGTCACGAGTCAGGTTTCACCTTGCAGCCCTGAGGTACATGAGCAGGTCACAGTCGTTGACCCCTGGCATCCACACTAGCTCCTCATTCTCTGTTACAGCCTGAGCCAGGACCCCCGGGGCGTCTGAGGGGAAGGGCTGCAGCTCAGGAAGCTTGGCCTAATTAGGCAGGAGGAGGAGGAGGGGGGGGGGGGTGTCAATCACACTACAAATAGCACCATAAGACTAGCCTGTGAAATATCAGCTTTCAAAAGCTTTTCATCACCATCTAGCAAGAGTGGCTGTGTGAGCAACATGTTTGCAAAGCATTATGGTTAAAATATCTCTAAAAAAAAGGAGAATGTTGGGAAATGTTAACAAATGTAAGTCATCCAAACTATTTCATTTTTATATTGTAATAAATTACAGGTGATATTTTTCCTAGAAATCTATAAAAACACAGCTACCACAGCTACTACAATAATACATGTAAAAAATAGTTACTTGATGACTGGGCCCCACTCTGATCTCCCCCTGTGTGCTGTTTAGTCGCCTGGTAGAGAGAATAAGTTGTTAGATCACAACAAAGATGATATGTACTACGGATGTTACAGGACTAGCTCAGTGCAATGACTAGTTCCTGTCCCCCTTGAGGGAATCATTATCTGGCTGGAGCAATAGGCGTGCAGACACTGAAGGTCGGCAGAACCAAGGTGAGACATCTTGTCTTTATTACAGAACAGGTAAACCAATCACGTCAATACCTCGGCAAACAAAGAGTTTGTTTGCTCGATGGAAAAACTGATTTTTTACTTGTCAAAATTAAAAGGTGTGTTGCAGATTTTGTTGCAATTCAAGATATCGATAAATTTTTCTATGGAAGATATGCTTCTGTGCACAAAGATAATGGGTGTTGTCAAGGATATGTTTTGCTATAACATGGCAGAAACACCTCAGCGGATTTTTTTCCTGAAGCTGGTATCAGCAACAAAACGGCATCCCACTTAAAAGAGGAGGAGGCGGCGGTAGAATGGGTTGATACAGACTATTCCAGAGACACAGGCTGCCTGCAAAATGGCTGCTGGTTGGGTTACACAAATGTACAAAACGTCGGTAACCACAGCAACATCCGCCTAGCAATGTAATAATAATAATAGTGTTCCTCCTTGCCATCTCCCTCCAGCTGCAGTGGATTAGAGAAAATGAGGAGATGTTCCTTTTTCCCTTCCGTTGCCTAGGTAACGGCACATAGATTTTCGTATAGTATAGTCTTCTAGCTCAGATAGCTCTGCTGCGGAGAGCAGAGGAAGCCCAGAAACTGTCAAGAGTGATATTTGAAGTAGAAACATTCTCTCCATCACTGGAGCTGGCTAAGGGTTAGTGCTGGCTGGACCGGGGTGAAACCTGAGTCTGTTAGGTCCCTGTGGTAGTGTTTAATATCCTCCAACCACAACCCTGGCCCCTCACTGTGACGGGTACACACGTTTTACCCCCCTACCCCCCTCTCTCGCACACCCCCCCCCCCCCCCCCCTCGTGCTTTTTCCAACAATCCTCACACCCCATCCAGCAAGCCTTGCCCCCCCCCCTTTCGCTCCTCTCCACCCCTCATCCCCCTTTCCCCTGGCCTCCACCATCCCTCATCCATTCCACTCTCTCTCTGACAGAGAGCAGACAGTTGTCAGGGGGGGGGGGGGGGGGGGGGGGGGTGATATTCCATAGTGTAATAAATTATGACAAATAGGTGCAGATGAAGAACCCCCCCCACCTCCTCAACTGGAGCATTGGGTTTATTACTGAGAGAGCAGACTGTATACTAGCTCTACATTGGGTTTATTACTGAGAGAGCAGACTGTATACTAGCTCTACATTGGGTTTATTACTGAGAGAGCAGACTGTATACTAGCTCTACATTGGGTTTATTACTGAGAGAGCAGACAGTATACTAGCTCTACATTGGGTTTATTACTGAGAGAGCAGACAGTATACTAGCTCTACATTGGGTTTATTACTGAGAGAGCAGACTGTATACTAGCTCTACATTGGGTTTATTACTGAGAGAGCAGACTGTATACTAGCTCTACATTGGGTTTATTACTGAGAGAGCAGACTGTATACTAGCTCTACATTGGGTTTATTACTGAGAGAGCAGACTGTATACTAGCTCTACATTGGGTTTATTACTGAGAGAGCAGACTGTATACTAGCTCTACATTGGGTTTATTACAGAGAGCAGACAGTATACTAGCTCTACATTGGGTTTATTATTACAGAGAGCAGACTGTATACTAGCTCTACATTGGGTTTATTACAGAGAGCAGACTGTATACTAGCTCTACATTGGGTTTATTATTACAGAGAGCAGACTGTATACTAGCTCTACATTGGGTTTATTACTGAGAGAGCAGACTGTATACTAGCTCTACATTGGGTTTATTACTGAGAGAGCAGACAGTATACTAGCTCTACATTGGGTTTATTACTGAGAGAGCAGACTGTATACTAGCTCTACATTGGGTTTATTACTGAGAGAGCAGACAGTATACTAGCTCTACATTGGGTTTATTATTACAGAGAGCAGACTGTATACTAGCTCTACATTGGGTTTATTACTGAGAGAGCAGACTGTATACTAGCTCTACATTGGGTTTATTACTGAGAGAGCAGACTGTATACTAGCTCTACATTGGGTTTATTACTGAGAGAGCAGACTGTATACTAGCTCTACATTGGGTTTATTACTGAGAGAGCAGACAGTATACTAGCTCTACATTGGGTTTATTACTGAGAGAGCAGACAGTATACTAGCTCTACATTAGGTTTATTACTGAGAGAGCAGACTGTATACTAGCTCTACATTGGGTTTATTACTGAGAGAGCAGACTGTATACTAGCTCTACATTGGGTTTATTACTGAGAGAGCAGACAGTATACTAGCTCTACATTGGGTTTATTACTGAGAGAGCAGACTGTATACTAGCTCTACATTGGGTTTATTACTGAGAGAGCAGACTGTATACTAGCTCTACATTGGGTTTATTACTGAGAGAGCAGACTGTATACTAGCTCTACATTGGGTTTATTACTGAGAGAGCAGACTGTATACTAGCTCTACATTGGGTTTATTACTGAGAGAGCAAACTGTATACTAGCTCTACATTGGGTTTATTACTGAGAGCAGACAGTATACTAGCTCTACATTGGGTTTATTACTGAGAGAGCAGACTGTATACTAGCTCTACATTGGGTTTATTACTGAGAGAGCAGACTGTATAGCAGCTCTACATTGGGTTTATTACTGAGAGAGCAGACAGTATACTAGCTCTACATTGGGTTTATTATTACAGAGAGCAGACTGTATACAGGCTCTATATTGGGTTTATTACTGAGAGAGCAGACAGTATACTAGCTCTACATTGGGTTTATTATTACAGAGAGCAGACTGTATACAGGCTCTATATTGGGTTTATTACTGAGAGAGCAGACAGTATACTAGCTCTACATTGGGTTTATTATTACAGAGAGCAGACTGTATACAGGCTCTATATTGGGTTTATTACTGAGAGAGCAGACAGTATACTAGCTCTACATTGGGTTTATTATTACAGAGAGCAGACTGTATACAGGCTCTATATTGGGTTTATTACTGAGAGAGCAGACAGTATAGCAGCTCTGTGAAGAGTATAAGCGCTAGACATGTACGAATATAAGGTCTATGTAGGTACTCCTTAAAATGACGAACACTTTATTTAAACGAGTCAACCA
This sequence comes from Salvelinus fontinalis, assembly GCF_029448725.1. Lineage (NCBI taxonomy): Eukaryota > Metazoa > Chordata > Actinopteri > Salmoniformes > Salmonidae > Salvelinus > Salvelinus fontinalis. The sequence goes on along the minus strand of NC_074672.1, from coordinate 46,082,732 downwards.
GGCCATGTAGTATAACTACACAACTAAAACCTTACATTAGAAGTGTGCAACAGCGCGAAGGAGGAAACCTTTCAGAAAATGATCGGTGCAACACCAGGGACAAATACAATAAAGTGAAATGTGTAGTGCCTTCAGAAATTGTCTACGGACCACTTTTTCCACAGCCTGAATTTAAAAAGGATTAAATAGAGATGTTGTGTCACTGGCCTACACACAATACCCTATAAGTGGAGTCAATAAGTATTCAACCCCTTTGCTGTGATAAGCCTAAATATGTTCATGAGTAAAAATGTGCTTAACAAGTCACATAATAAAGTTGCATTGTGCAATAAAAGTGTTTAACACATACAGATAATTGTAAGGTCCCTCAGTCAAGCAGTGAATTTTCAAAACAGACAACCACAAAGACCAGGGAAGTTTTAAAATGCTTCTCAAAGGCGGCACCTATTGGTAGATGGGAAAAATTGAAAAAGCCGACATTAAATATCCCTTTGAGCATGGTGAAGATTTTAATCATTTTTTTTTTATTTGGATGGTGTGTCAATGCACCAAGTCACTACAAAGATTTCCTTCCTAACTCAGTTGCCAGAGAGGAAGGAAACCGCTCAGTGATTTCACCATTAGGCCAATGGAGACTTTAAAACAATTACAGAGTTTAATAATAAAAAATTATTAATCACATTTATTCATACAATCCTTTTAACATCAGCCGATGTCACAAAGTGCTGTACAGATGGCTGTGATTGGAAAAGACTTAGGATTGATCAACACATATTTTTGTTCAGTGTACAAACACAATATGTAAAGTGTTGGTCCCATGTTTCACGTGCTGAAATAAAATATCACAGAAATTGTCCATACGCACAAAAAGCTAATTTCTCTCAAATGTTGTGCACAAATTGCTTTTCCATCCCTCTAAGTGAGCATTTCTACTTTGCCAAGATAATCCATCCACGTGACAGGTGTGGCATATTAAGAAGCTGATTAAAAAGCATGATCATTACATAGGTGCACCTTGTGCTGGGGATAATAAAAGGCCACTCTTAAATGAGCAGTTGTGTCACACAACACAATGCCACAGATGTCTCAAGTTGAGGGAGGGTGCAATTGGCATCTTGACTGCAGGAATGTCCACCAGAGCTGTTGCCAGAGAATTTCATGTCAATTTCTTTACCATAAGCTGTCTCCACCGTCAATTTAGAGAATTTGGCAGTACATCCAACCGGCCTCATAACTGCAGACCATGTATATGGCGTTGTGTGGGTGAGCGGTTTGCTGATGTCAACGTTGTGAACAGAGTGCCCTATGGTAGTGGTGGGGTTATGGTATGGACAGGCATAAGCTACAGAAAACAAATACATTTTATCGATGGCAATTTCAATGCAGAGAGATACTGTGATGATATCCTGAGGCCCATTGTTGTGCCATTCATCCCCTGCCATCACCTCATGTTTCAGCATGATAATGCACGGTTGCAAGGATCTGTACACAATTCCTGGAAGCTGAAAATGTCCCAGTTTTCCATGGCCTGCATACACATCAGACATGTCACACATTGAGCATGTTTGGGATGCTCTGGATCGACGTGTACGACAGCGTGTTCCAGTTCCCATCAATATCCAGAAACTTCGCACAGCCATTGAAGAGGAGTGGGACAACATTCCACAGGCCAGAATCAACAGCCTGATCAACTCTATGTGAAGGAGATGTGTCTCGCTGCATAAGGGCAAATGGTGGTCACACCAGATACTGACTGGTTTTCTGATCCACCCCCATACCTTTTTTTTTTAAAGGCATCTGTGACCAACAGAAATGTATCTGTATTCCCAGTCATGTAAAATCCATAGATTAGGGCCTAATATAGTTATTTCAATTGACTCATTTTCTAATATGAACTTTTACTCAGTAAAACCTTTTAAATAGTTTGATGTTGTGTTTATATTTTTGTTCGGTATAACATTGTACAACATTGTAGTTACTCCACAATACTAACTGAATTGACAGAGTGAAAAGAAGGAAGCCTGTAATGAATACAAATATTCCAAAACATGCATCCTGTTTGCAACGAGGCACTTGTTTGGAAACGCAATAGAAATGATTGTGAAAACAAAAAGTGTTATGTTTGGGACAAATCCAACACAACACATTACGGAATACCACTCTCCATATTTTCAAGCATAGTGTTTATAAAATGTATAATATCCCAATGCCCCGGTGATTGGGAACGTCGCCATGTGTAGGGTGCCGTCTTTCAGATGGGACGTTAAACAGGTATCCTGACACTTATTGTAAGAGTAGGGTGTCTAGGCTAAATTCCCAAACTGGCTCTCATACCATTATGGCCACCTAATCATCCCAGGCTTCCAATTGGATCAATCATCCTCCCTCTTCTCCCCAGTAACTATTTTTCAGGTTGTTATTGTAAATGAGAATGTGTTCTCAGTCAACTTACCTGGTAAAATATGGGTAAAATAAATAACTTTTTATGGGTACGCTTGTAATCGTCAAAGACTGGAGGAGTTTTTCAGGATATAAAAGAAACGGAATGGAGCTAAGCGTGCAACATCCCAGAGGAAAAGCTGGTTCAGTCTGCTTCCCACAAGACACTGGGAGATTCATTCACCTTTCAGCAGGACAAAAAGCTAAAACAGAAGGCCAAATCTACACTGGAGTTGATTACCAAGAAGACGGTAAAAAGACGAGTTACAGTTTTGACTTAAATCTGCTTGAAAATCTATGGCAAGACCTGAAAATGGTTGTCCAGCAATGATCAACAACTAATTTGACAGCGCCTTCAGAATTTATAAAAGAATAATAGGTAAATATTGCACAATCCAGGTGTGGGAAAGCTCTGAGAAATTACCCAGAAACACAGCTGTAATCACTGCCAAAGGTGATTCATGTATTGACTCAGTGGTTTGAATTCTAATCTACTGAAAATATATTAAGTGTTTTATTTCCTTTTTATTTATTTTTTCAAAAGGTTACAATTTTTCTTCTACTTTGACATAATATTTTGTGTAGATCATAGACATAAAATTACAATTTTAAATACAACTTTGTAACAAAACGTGGGAAAAGTGGTGTGAATATTTTCTGAAGGTGCTGTACAGGTTGAGGTCCCAAATTACCCACAGTGGGGTAATTGGGCAGTTTGACAGTTCCACAAACTTGTCAGGACAGACTATGGAAGTCTAATGAGATCTTTTAGTCAATATAACTAAGAGAACAAATATGATATATCGGCGATTCAGATATGGGGTATACATAACACTTGAAGACAATTAACTGTAATTACTTTGCTATTAGAACAATACGTGGTTTAGTTGAAGTCTATAAATGTTATATTTAGAAAAAGGGAAGAATCAATGAGTTGAAAAGTTGACACTTCTTTTATGAACCCATTTGTTCATAAATCCATTTATAAAAAATAAAAAAAATAAAAACAAATTATGTTAGTGATTGGGGTTCATTTCTCTATGCACGTTATGAGTAATATTTAAGGAAAGTATTATCTGATCATATGTGATATTTTACCATATTATTATACCTGAACCTGAATATGCAGCGATATTAAATGTGGCTTTCAACAGTTTATGTCCGAATACCCATACTTGCGTAATAAATAGTATGCGGGTGAAATTTCGAAAACATTACTAAAAATGCTATGCTTCATCTAATGCGCGATTGCGTTAACTATCTGATTATCAGCTGTTGAGTAAAAAAAAAAATGTTTTTATACTAGATCAAACGCCGAGCTTAGTATACAGTTTAAGTATGTAGTACGCTAGTATAGGTATTCGGACACAGACGTGTGTCTATTTTGTATCGGATGAGTAACAGTCAGTGCAACAGGAATGGGTCTCAACATATTTCATATCAAGTCTAGAAAATGACACATGCAAGACCAAACAGGCATCTGTGTAATTGTTACTTCCTGAACCAAAACAATAACAGAACAGTCCTGATCCAGCATGGTGCAACTTTATCAGGGGAAACCCCGCCCCAAACATCAATTCCGTCCAATCCTCGCACGACTATAACGCTGTCATAATATTACAAAAACAGTGCGAAAAAAAAAACGACTTTTCTAATCAACCACACAGTCTCCTGAAACACCCACAACATGAAGTATTTATTTGACGTGATCATATGTATCAGATGGAGCGAGAGTGTGTGTGAGCACAAAGCTTCTCAGGGCTGCCATGTCGGCTCGATTGTAAACACGAGAACAGACAGAGTGGGCTACTGCAAAATGGAGTCAGCACAAGCCTTGCTTCTGTTCTCATTTCTCCTATAGGCAACAACAAAAAAAGGTGTAGAACAGTTAGCTTGCTTATATAATATGATTATGTACACGGTAGATCTCGCCTTCATGTTCCGTTACGCCAATGTCGTTACAATGTAGTGCTTTCGCCCAGCGATTTACCTTTATGCATGGAAACTCTGGCAGGGATATGCACCTTTCACGAATACAATGTATCCGATAACAGTATGCTCTTGTCTAAATTAAAACTATGGTCAGATATGCATGTTCTGTTGATATCCGTGACAAAAAAAAAACACTCGGGTGTATAATTAAATGAATTCGGGTAAACAGGTTTGCTACACTAGACAGATGAAAAGCCGCGACTACTCAGACAGACTGACTGTCTCAAAACTACTCTCGGAATTAAACCGTAACATGTGAATATATTTATCAACCTACCTCCGAGTAGCAAACATGTCGTCCATTTCTGACACCAATCTCTAAGGTTCGTATGTTGACAGTTTGTCTAAAACTGAAGTGTTCGTTGTGAATCGACTCACTCGCTCTCTCTCCTTCCCACCTATTGTCAGGTGCTCAAAATGGAGGACGGCGCTAAGCGCTTGCTCCAGCCTCAGAGAGGGGTTTCCACTGAGCTGGTGCTGTGACCTCACAGCGTATCCCCACCTAGAGGCTCCCGTTTCTACCACAGACACAACTGAGCATGTGCTACGACCTCACACGCAGGCAGGATACGGAATCCATCTCGGTCGTCACAACCATAAAGTCATAAACCACGCCTATTTCTACCATTTCTCTTAAAATCAGATTTTTAAACCTAACATTAACCACACTGCTAACCTTATGCCTAACCTTAACTTTCAATTATGAGCAAAAAGCAAATGTTTTTTTTCCTTATTTTTTTCTCGATTTAGACCATTTTGACTTTGCGGCTGTGGTAACTAGTGAAAACCATCTATCTCCCCCGTCTCGAATGTCTGGTCTGTAATAAACAAGGCCATTGAAATTGAACGCGAGGCTGCAGACCGGGGGAGACCGACTGCCCGCTCTCATTGAAATGGAGGTTCTAGGCCGACCGCGGTATCGCAGGCATTGTTAGCAGAAAAAAGGATCCCCATTATAGTGAATGGAAAAATGGCTACCTTTGCGGTCAATCTTCTATAAATAAAATTTCTCGGACAATCATGGCTGTAGTGGAGCGGCTGAGAGTTTCCAGTTCCTTGGTGTCCACATCACCAACAAACTATCATGGTCCAAACACACCAAGACAGTTGCGAAGAGGGCACGACAACACCTTTTCCCCCTCAGGAGACTGAAAAGATTTGGCATGGGTCCCCAGATCCTTAAAACAGTTTTACAGCTGCACCACCGAGAGCATCATGACCAGTTGTATCACCACCTGGTATGGCAACTGCTCGGCATCTGACCGTAATGGCGCTACAGTGGGTAGTGCGTACGACTCAGTACATCACTGGGGCCGAGCTTCCTGCTATCCAGCACCTCTATACCAGGCGGTGTCAGAGGAAGGCCCCAAAAATGGTCAAATACTCCAGTCAGCCAAGTCAGAGACTAGAGTCACAGACATAAAACAAAATCCCATCAAAACCCGTCAGTTTAAGATAGAGATATCAGGTTTTTTTTTGCGTGGGCTGCGTCTCAATCCACCGCAACCGCATAAATCGTCAGTCTGCACTCTGTGGTGGATAGTGGCCAAGCTACAGAGGTGTTTGTCAGACCATGAGGCATCCCGAAAATCAGTCTTCTCACAAAAACGTCTGTTGCATCTGAACACGAACGTATTCTCAGTTTTGCTCCATGTTCCCACTAATTGTTTGGTGCACTGAGAAATGTTTATTGTGTCTTGTGATTGGAAACAATCACATTGTGAGAATTTTGTGCAACTTCCGGGCGCGCGTTCACAGTGAACACTGAGGCTGTACCCAATAGGCTATTGGAGCATAATGTAGGCATAACAACAAAACCAACAGAGCAAATCCCGTAAACATTTTCACATGGAAATAGCTTTTGATTTCTACGATATAGCCTACAGAATGTGGTATGATTTTTTACTTGGTCTGTAAAACCATGGGACAAATTTATTACCTTTATTTAACTAGGCAAGTCGGTCAATGATGGCCTAGGAACAGAACTGCCTTGTTCAGGGGCAGAATGACAGAGTTGTACCTTGTCAGCTAGGTGATTCGAACTTTCAACCTTTTCGGTTACTTGTCCAACGCTCTAACCACTAGGCTACGCTGCCGCCCCGTAGGTGACTGTATTGTGTTGTATGATGATGCAAGAAACTTCTTTACAAAATAAAATGTATTATTATTAGACCATGTAGGATACCACTTGCATATTCATGCATGTCTCAAAATACAACACTGCCCCTTTAATTAAGATATAAGCTTTTTACCTGACTGGCATTCAAAAAGACAGCATGAAATGTAGCCTACACGTGTTGTGCTCTTGTAGGAAGTAGTAACTCCCCATTGTTGACCTATACTTCTCTATAACTGGGCTAATAACTCACTAACTAGCGAAAGAATATTAACAAAATGTGCAACATGCGCGGCTCTTATCTGAAAAGCGCATTCACTCGCGGGTGATTGAAAGACTCGTGAGGCTACCCTCGCCAATAGAATTCTACTCCGTTGCGCTCTGGCTCTGCCAATAAAATCACAGACTCAATCTTGCAAAAGTTAGATTTGTTTCGGTGCATTGAAAAGAGGCTGATATAATGTTGATTCGATCACATACATAAAAAAAAAAAAAATCTATATAGTGCAAACTAATGAGGCGAACTCAGTGAAGTTCAACCTCTTGCGTCTCTGCGCGGCAAGACACTTCTTTTGCGCTGCAGTTCTGGAGTTAGTGTGCGGCCGTACACACGCATCTTAGAGGGAACATTGTCTATGACCCCCACAAGTGTCATGGGACTCCTCTGACGGTAACCCATACAAACTAATGCTAGGATGGAGATATATATAGATATTAAACCATCTGAAGGTAACCCATACAAACTAATGGTAGGATGGAGATATATATAGATAATAAACCTTCATCTGAAGGTAACCCATACAAACTAATGGTAGGATGGAGATATATATAGATATTAAACCATCTGAAGGTAACCCATACAAACTAATGGTAGGATGGAGATATATATAGATATTAAACCATCTGAAGGTAACCCATACAAACTAATGGTAGGATGGAGATATATATAGATATTAAACCATCTGAAGGTAACCCATACAAACTAATGGTAGGATGGAGATATATATAGATATTAAACCATCTGAAGGTAACCCATACAAACTAATGGTAGGATGGAGATATATATAGATATTAAACCATCTGAAGGTAACCCATACAAACTAATGGTAGGATGGAGATATATATAGATATTAAACCATCTGAAGGTAACCCATACAAACTAATGGTAGGATGGAGATATATATAGATATTAAACCATCTGAAGGTAACCCATACAAACTAATGGTAGGATGGAGATATATATAGATATTAAACCATCTGAAGGTAACCCATACAAACTAATGGTAGGATGGAGATATATATAGATATTAAACCATCTGAAGGTAACCCATACAAACTAATGGTAGGATGGAGATATATATAGATATTAAACCATCTGAAGGTAACCCATACAAACTAATGGTAGGATGGAGATATATATAGATATTAAACCATCTGAAGGTAACCCATACAAACTAATGGTAGGATGGAGATATATATAGATATTAAACCATCTGAAGGTAACCCATACAAACTAATGGTAGGATGGAGATATATATAGATATTAAACCATCTGAAGGTAACCCATACAAACTAATGGTAGGATGGAGATATATATAGATATTAAACCATCTGAAGGTAACCCATACAAACTAATGGTAGGATGGAGATATATATAGATATTAAACCATCTGAAGGTAACCCATACAAACTAATGGTAGGATGGAGATATATATAGATATTAAACCATCTGAAGGTAACCCATACAAACTAATGGTAGGATGGAGATATATAGAGATATTAAACCATCTGAAGGTAACCCATACAAACTAATGGTAGGATGGAGATATATATAGATATTAAACCATCTGAAGGTAACCCATACAAACTAATGGTAGGATGGAGATATATATAGATATTAAACCATCTGAAGGTAACCCATACAAACTAATGGTAGGATGGAGATATATATAGATATTAAACCATCTGAAGGTAACCCATACAAACTAATGGTAGGATGGAGATATATATAGATAATAAACCATCTGAAGGTAACCCATACAAACTAATGGTAGGATGGAGATATATATAGATATTAAACCATCTGAAGGTAACCCATACAAACTAATGGTAGGATGGAGATATATATAGATATTAAACCATCTGAAGGTAACCCATACAAACTAATGGTAGGATGGAGATATATAGAGATATTAAACCATCTGAAGGTAACCCATACAAACTAATGGTAGGATGGAGATATATATAGATATTAAACCATCTGAAGGTAACCCATACAAAGTATGGAGATATATATAATCTAGTCTTTTTTGGTATTTGGTATGTAACTGTTAGGAAAGTTCTATTGTGAATTTTGTTTTGTATTTAAATGTGTACATGACACTGCAACAAAATTTCCCCATGGGGACAATAAAGTCAGCAGGTAAGTATATATATAGATATTAAACCTTCATTTGACGGTAACCCATACAAACTAATAGAAGTACGGAGGTTTGTTTTGTAACCCCCAAAAATATGGGTGGTCCAAAAAAGCAATATTGTAAATATTTCCTGAGCTTTCTTTTATCTCCTAGATATAGAATAGACACTTCAAAACCTATTTCCTTATGATTTCATTTTTTGTGTGCCAATTATGAATCTGTTATTTATATGCACTATACCAGTAAAGGTCAAATTGAAAATATGATCAAATAATTGTTTTATTTTTGGGGGGAGGGGTACCTAAATGGGTCCTAAAATATATCTAAATGATCCACATAATGGCCCTAACTGATCCAAAAGAGACTACTCGAAAATAATCATTTTACACCTTGATTACATCGAGACACGATCACATATCTTTTATTCGTGGGAATACTTGGGAACATATTTCCTAAATTTAAACACATTTTTAGCTGAATTCCTAGTAATTGTCTTTCTTTTTTTTTTTAAACAAAAAATACAATCCCAATCAATTTTTTAAAATAAAAAAGTTTTACGGGGCAGGTTTTGGCCCACATGCCGCCTGTTGCCGACCCGATGTACAACATACCATTGTACCAGATTTAGCTTTCTAATATTACTGTATAACATTGATACGGGAAAAAAGTTGCAATGGGAGAGGGTGGAATTGGCCAGGTGGAGGCTGGAGAAGGTACATTTGGGTCGTAACATTGCACAATCAAACCGCGAGCATTAAACAATATCTTGATGTCCATTTTTCTCTCAATACTTTTTTTTTTATACCCTGCAAGATGTGTAAACTACTACTAAAACAGTAAGCCAGTTGGCTACAGTAGGCCTGGTGCAGTATATACTGTAGTATAGTAAGTAAGATGATCTTATTTGTTGTCTGAGCAGCAACATACAGTAATACCGGATTTATGATCCAGACACCGTATGGAGGGTGTGATGCAATTGTGGAGCCTCCGGAGGCCAAATCGAGCTCCGTACAGCGATGAGCTACACCGGTCACATTTTGTAACAATGCCGGAGAGCTCCGTATAGACCCGCATTTACATGATTGGTTGACGGGAAGGTGTGGGCGGGAGGTCCTGTATAAACACTAACTCACTTCCTTGACAACAGCGCTGCGAAGCACAAGATGTAGGAATGCCCCGTCTTCTCCAGATGTCTTATCACCATTAATGGTGTACGGCCAATGCAGACGTCGGATTGACCATGCATCGCTTTTTTATTTATTTTTTAAGTCAGTCAGTAAAAGGCGTGGTCAATCCGACGTCTGAGTTTGCCGTACACCATTTACAGTGATACGGCTTCTGCAGAAATCAGGGCATTTATACTTCGAGCAGCGCAGAACTGTTGTCAAGGAAATTTAGTTTATGTTTATTCAGAACCTCCCGCCCTCACCTATCGTCAACCAATCATGTCAATGCGGGGTCTATAACGGAGCCCTCCGGCATTGTTACAGAATTTGAGAGACACACAGCGAGGCAGGACCGGAGCTCAATTTGGCCTCTGCGTGCCTCCAGAGGCTTTGCTATTGCGTCACAACATACATACGGCGCCCCGGTCCCGCATTTTCAGATCAAGCACAAATTGGCTTTTAGGCTTACCTGGTCTCTGGGTTGTATCCCAAGATGTAGAAAAAGGAGTCGATGCGAGCTTTGAACTCCCTGGCAGCAAAGATGTCTGAGAAATGGGCAATGTTACACTTCCCCCTGAAACACAAGACAGACATGGAAAATGTGATTTATTTGTCAACATCTTACAGTCTATGGTAAAGATATAGGTGTACAAAACATCATTGATATTGTTGCAAGAATGTAATTAATCGTGTTTTTGGGGAAGTGCGTCATGGAAAAACAAGAAAAATTGAGGAAAATGTGTTTTATTAGTCAACATACAGACATATTAACACATTGCTATGTACAGAGCATTCAGACCTGGACTTTTCACCATTTTGTTACATCACAGCCATTTTGTTACGTCACAGCCATTTTGTTACTTATTCAAAAATGTATTTGTTTTTTCCCCCCCTCATCAATCTACACACAATACCCCATAATGACAAAGCAAAAACAGGTTTCTGTTTTTTTATTTTTTATAAATTAGCAAAAATGTATAAAAAACTGTTTTTGCTTTGTCATTATTGTGTAAAGATAGATGAGGGGGGGGGGATAACTATTTCATACATTTTAGAATAAGTAACAAAATGTGGAAAAAAGTGGAGGGGTCTGAATACTTTCCAAATGCACTGTAAGTACCACGTAATTAACTGTTTTCTGGGGAGTTCTATAGAGGGTTGCCAGGTGACGTGTGATGCCTCCTACCCCAAGCTGCATGATAACAGTTCCCACACCTACTTCATTCATCACCATGGTCAATTTCTGTGCTGTATTTGCTCTAACAAGGCAGGAAAGACAACGGGACATTTTTATTTATTTTTTTACAGATTATCCAGAATCATGAAACATCAAGGAGATAAGATTCAAGAAGTGTCAGAAAAGCGAAGAAACGTTTTTTGCCCGTCAAGACCTGAACCCAGACAGCTTTCAGTACAGGATCTGATTTGTTCATTTCATCACTGGTAAGTCTGATTCTGAGTTTATTTTAGCTGTTATGTTAACCAGGTTTCAACATTAGCTAGATAGCTTGTAGTCTAACATTCATTGCTCTCATCGGCGGCACACGAGTGTCATAGTTTCGATGGGAAGCACATTTTTTCAAAATAAAAATGCACCTATATATTTATTAGGATCCCCAGTAGCATTTGCAGAAGCAGCAGCTACACTACCTGGGGTCCACAACAACAACAACAAAAACAAAAAAAACCATGACAAGTAACAAAACACGAAGAAGAAGAAGAAGGTCGGGGATGTATGTTTCATGATTAACAACTCATGGTGTAATTGTAACAACATACAATAACTCAAGTCCTTATGTTCACCTGACCTAGAATTCCTCACAATCAAATGCCGACCGTATTGTCTCCCAAGAGAACTCTCCTCAGTTATCGTCACAGCCGTGTTTATCCCCCCGCAAGCGGATACCAAGACGGCCATCAAGGAACTTCCCTGGACTTTATGCAAACTGAAAACCATATATCCTGAGGCTGCAATTAATGTAGCTGGGGATTTTAACAAAGCTAATTTGAGAACAAGGCTACCTAAATTCTATCAGCATATCGATTGCAACACGCTGGACCACTGCTACTCTAATTTTCGCAATGCATACAAGGCCCTCTCCCGCCCTCCTTTTGGGAAATCTGACAATGACTCCATATTGTTGCTCCCCTCCTATTAGGCAGAAACTAAAACAGGAAGCGCCCGTGCTTAGGTCTATCCAACGCTGGTCTGACCAATCGGATAACACGCTTCAAGATTGCTTCAATCACGTGGACAGGGATATGTTCCGGGTAGCCTCAGACAATAACATTGACGCAAGTTTATAAGGAAGTGTATAGGAGATGTTGTACCCACTGTGACTATTAAAACCTTCCCTAACCAGAAACCATGGAAAGATGGCAGCATTCGTGCAAAACTGAAAGCACGTACCACTGCATTTAATCATGGCAAGGTTACTGGAAACATGACCGAATACAAACAGTGTAGTTATTCCCTCCGCAAGGCAATCAAACAAGCAAAGTGTCAGTATAGAGACAAAGTGGAGTTGCAATTCAACGTCTCAAACACCAGACGTATGTGGCAGGGTCTACAGTCAATCACAGACTACAAAAAAGAAAACCAGCCCCGTCGTGGACATCGACGTCTTGCTTCCAGACAAATTAAACTACTTCTTTGCGCGCTGGGTCCTGGACTTCCTGACGGGCCGCCCCCAGGTGGTGAATGTAGGAAACAACATCTCCACTTCGCTGACACTCAACACTGGGGCCCCATGAGGGTGCGTTCTCAGCCCTCTCCTGTACTCCCTGTTCACCCACGACTGCGTGGCCATGCACACCTCTAACTCAATCATCAAGTTCGCATTCAACACTACAGTGGTAGGCATGATTACCAACAACGACAAGACAGCCTATAGGAATGGAGGTGAGGGCCATGGAGTGTGGTGTCAGGAAAATAACCTCTCACTCAATGTCAGCAAAACAAAAGAGATGATCGTGGATGGGACAGCAGTGGAGAAGGTGGAAAGTTCCTCTGTGTACATATCACCAACAAACTGAAATGGTCCACCCACGCAGACAGTGTGGTGAAGAAGTAGCAACAGCGCCTCTTCAACCTCAGAAGGCTGAAAAAATGTGGCTTGTCACCGAAAACCCTCACTAACTTTTACAGATGCACATTCGAGAGCATCCTGTCGGGCTGTATCGTCGCCTGGTACAGCAACTGCATCGCCACCAACGACAGGGCTCTCCAGAGGGTGGTGCGGTCCGCCCAACACATCACCGGGGGCAAACTACCTGCCCTCCAGGACACCTACACCACCCGATGTCACAGGAAGGCCAAAAAGATCATTAAGGATAACAACCACCCGAGCCACTGCCTGTTCACCCCGCTATCATCCAGAAGGCGAGGTCAGTACAGGTGCATCAAAGCAGGGACATAGAGACTGAAAAACAGCTTCTATCTCAAGACCATCAGACTGTTAAACAGCCACCACTAACACAGAGAGGTGGCTGCCTACCTGCAGACTTGATATCATTGGCCACTTTAATAAATGGAACACTAGTCACTTTAATACTGCCACTTTCAGAATGTTTACATATCTCGCATTACTCATCTCATATGTATATACTGTATACTGTATCCTTCACTATATAACCTTTACTATATATTGCATCTTAGCCGCTCTGTCACTGCTCATCCATATATTTTATACTTATATATCCACATCCCATTCCTTCACTAGATTGTGTGTATTAGGTTTTGTTGTGGAATTGTTAGATATTACCTGTTAGATACTGCTGCACTGTCAGATCTAGAAGCACAAGCATTTTACTACACTCACAATAACATCTGCTAACCATGTGTTTGTGACCAATACGATTAGAAATATAAGATCACAGAAATGTTCCATATGCACGAAAAGCATATTTCTCTCAAATTTTGTCCACAAATGTGTTTACATCCCTGTTTGTAAGCATTTATCCTTTGCCAAGAAAATCCATCCACCTGACAGGTGTGGCATATCAAGAAGCTGATTAAACAGCATGATCATTACACAGGTGCACCTTGTGCTGGCGGCAATAAAAGGCCACAAAAATGTGCCGTTTTTTTTCACACATCACAATGCCACAGATGTCTCAAAGTTTTGAGGGAGCATGCAATTGGCATGCTTACTGCAGGAATGTGTACGAGTGCTGTTGCCAGATAATTGAATGTTAATTTCTCTACCATAAGCCGCCTCCAACATCCTATTAGAGAATTTGGCAGTAAGTCTAAACAGCCTCACAACCGTAGACCCAGTGTAACCACGCCAGCCCAGGACTTCCACATCGGGCTTCTTCACCTGCGGGATTGTCTGAGACGAGCCAGCCGAACAGCAGATTAAACTGTGGGTTTGCACAACCGAAGAATTTATGAAAAATGTTTGTCATCCCCACCGGGGTCTTGACCTGACAGCAGTTCAGCGTCGTAACCGACTTCAGTGGGAAAATGGCAACTTTCGATGGCCACTGGATCGGATGAATTCACGGATGAATCCTGGTTTAAACTGTACCGGGCAGAAGGAGGACGGCGTGTATAGCGAGCGGTTTGCTGATGTCAACGTTGTGAACAGAGTGCCCCATGGTGGCGGTGGGGTTATGGTATAGGGCAGACATTAACTACGGACAACGAACACAATTGCATTTTATCGATGCTAATTTGAATGCACACAGATACCGTGAGGAGATCCTGAGGCCCATTGTCATGCCATTCATCCACTGCCATCACCTCATGTTTCAGCATGATAATGCACGGCCCCATGTCGCAAGGATCTGTACACAATTTCTGGAAGCTGAACATTTCCCAGTTTTTCCCATGGCCTGCATACTAACCAGACATGTCACCCATTGAGCATGTTTAGGATGCTCTGGATCAACGTGTACGACAGCGTGTTCCAGTTCCCGCCAATATCCAGCAACTTCGCACAGCCAATGAAGAGGAGTGGGACAACATTCTACAGGCCACAATTAACAGTCTGATCAACTCTATGCGAAGGAGACGTGTCGCGCTGCATGAGGTAAATGGTGGTCACACCAGATACTGACTGGTTTTCTGATCCATGCCCAAACCTTAATTTATTTTTATTTTTTACCTGTATTCCCAGTCATGTGAAATCCATAGAATATGGCCTAGTTAATATATTTAAATAGACTGATTTCCTTATGTGAACTGTAAATTGTTGCGTTCAAGGTATTTGTTTAGAAAGACACCCATGTCGACAATATGAACAATGTTACAGCAGCATCAGATTCCCCCTGTGAAGATGAGCAATGTTGCAGCAGCAACAGATTCCCCCTGTGAAGATGAGCAATGCTGCAGCAGCAACAGATTCCCCCTGTGAAGATGAGCAATGTTGCAGCAGCAACAGATTCCCCCTGTGAAGATGAGCAATGCTGCAGCAGCAACAGATTCCCCCTGTGAAGATGAGCAATGCTGCAGCAGCATCAGATTCCCACTGTGAAGATGAGCAATGTTGCAGCATCATCAGATTCCCCCTGTGAAGATGAGCAATGTTGCAGCAGCATCAGATTCCCCCTGTGAAGATGAGCAATGTTGCAGCAGCATCAGATTCCCACTGTGAAGATGAGCAATGTTGCAGCAGCATCATATTCCCACTGTGAAGATGAGCAATGTTACAGCAGCATCAGATTCCCCCTGTGAAGATGAGCAATGCTGCATCAGATTCCCACTTCTACTACTTTGTCCTTTTCCAGATATGACAGGAGACTTTCCATTAGTTAGACTAGATGGCTGTTATATGATGTGGATATGACAGGAGACTCCCTCAGTTAGACTAGATGGTTGTTATATGATGTGGATATGACAGGAGACTCCCTCAGTTAGACTAGATGGTTGTAATATGATGTGGATATGACAGGAGACTCCCTCAAACTAGATGGTTGTAATATGATGTGGATATGACAGGAGACTCCCTCAGTTAGACTAGATGGTTGTTATATGATGTGGATATGACAGGAGACTCCCTCAAACTAGATGGTTGTAATATGATGTGGATATGACAGGAGACTCCCTCAAACTAGATGGTTGTAATATGATGTGGATATGACAGGAGACTCCCTCAGTTAGACTAGATGGTTGTTATATGATGTGGATATGACAGGAGACTCCCTCAGTTAGACTAGATGGTTGTTATATGATGTGGATATGACAGGAGACTCCCTCAGTTAGACTAGATGGTTGTTATATGATGTGGATATGACAGGAGACTCCCTCAGTTAGACTAGATGGTTGTAATAATGCTGTGCCTTGCAGTGCCATTTAGGTAGAGAGCCCTGTCTCCTTGTCGTCATGACAAAAGTGCCCCGTTAAATCAAATGAAGGGTGTAGCAATAACTGCTGATTAAACAGAAACACACTTTTTGCCTTGCCCCATTATTTTATTTTTTTCCTTCTTATAATCTATTTATTTGACAATTTAAACACATTTAGCATAGACAATGTAATTATTGCAGAACTGCTGTTGTACGTGGAGGATGAGGGATGGAGTAGATATCTCAGATAGGGGGGAGTGAGGCCTAAGAGGGTTTTATAAATAAGCATCAACCAGTGGGTCTTGCGACGGATATACAGAGATGACCAGTTTACAGAGTAGTATAGAGTGCAGTGATGTGTCCTATAAGGAACATTGGTGGCAAATTTGATGGCCGAATGGTAAAGAACATCTAGCCGCTCGAGAGCACCCTTAACTGCCGATCTATAAATGATGTCTCCGTAATCTAGCATGGTTATCTTCAAACCACTCAGACTTTCTGGTGGGAAATTATCTGGCATTGAACTTTGGTAGTAGTGATTGTGTGTTTTAAGCTATGGATCCCATCATGTCCAGACATTTCAACATCTAGATTACAAGGGTTGGATTTGCACTGAACAATTCATTTAAATGTCGGCACAAGGCATGTACAAAATCTACTTCTCAAACCCAGTAGATCAGTGGACGGATGTTGGACTCCAAGATCACTTATCTTATTAGGTTTGATAAGTTGAATCAGGTGTGTTAGTGCTGGGCTGGAACAGGACCCTGCACCCCCAGCATGGTTGGCCTGCTCCAATTGTAATAGGTTTAGACAGTGTATGTGTGTGTGTGTGTGTGTGTGTGTGTGTGTGACTTTTAAACTGTATTTTTTGTTGTTGTTAACAAACATTCTCTAACATAGGTACACATATAACCCATGGTGAACAACGATGTTCCCTTATTCTCTGGGGACCTCTTCGTCTGTAGACATGGTTTCCGAGCTCTCTGTATCTGAGGACAGAAAACATCACCAAAGAAACATGCTAAGTTATACTCAAATTAGACAGCACTGAATATTACATTGTTATAAGCTCTCTATTCTCCTAGTTTTCCCTCGCTAGGGACTGGAACTGGAGAATTGTCCTCCCGTAAAAAGGTACCTGCCCTATCCAGAGTAGCCCACTCTGCCTTCTCTGACACCCGGAGTTGCTAATCTTTTCACCCTCCTCCATGGCTGCTAGCTAGCTAGCTACCTATCTACGAATATGAAGTTAGCTAGCTGATGATATTTAATTCACAGTATGTAAAGTTAGCTAGCTAGCAACCTATCTACAAAAGCATTTAGAGTTTGTGTTTTTAAATTTACAAATGATATATACATCAATATATTTAGCTAGCTAATATGAAGTTAGCTAACGTTAGCTGGTGGTATTTAATTCACAGTATGTAAAGTTAGCTAGATAGCTAACATTACGTTAAAAGCACATTTGCGTTAGCCTGCACAGCAAGCTAGCTAATGCTAAAATAGTTTATCATTTTCAAAAACACATTTACTTACTTGAATAGGTTCCTCCCACTGCCTCCATTTTCTGGGTCCTTAGAAAAACTAAATAAAATTAGCAATGTGCCGGGAAGTTTCCGGTGGAAGCGGAACGCAGCCAGTCACGTGGACGATTGGAAGACACGGGGCAACACTATTACAGCAGACTGACTCCTCCAACATGGCGCCCGGTGTGGTTGCTAGGTGATTTCTGCCAGAACTGCAGCCTCTCTATTAGAGGTGATGTATTCAACAGCTGGTGTAGACTAATGAAATCTGAGGCAGCAGGTATTAAAGGTGTGTGTGTGTGTGTGTGTGTGTGTGTGTGTGTGTGTGTGTGTGTGTGTGTGTGTGTGTGTGTGTGTGTGTGTGTGTGTGTGTGTGTGTGTGTGTGTGTGTGTGCGTGTGTGTGAGAGTCACATGAGCATGAAGGTGTCAGTTTAAGTTAGTTATGATGGATGAAGTTGAGACTACGGAGCACCAGCTGAACCCATCATTCCTCCCTCCTTGCCCACCCGCCAAGAGATGACACACACAGAGATAGACACACACACACACACACCTTGATACAACTTCACATTACATCCCCCAGTGTGTGGGTGTGTGTCTGTCTAGCTGTGTGTCTGGGCCCATCATCACAATAACAGACATCACAGAGGTCTGTGTGTGTGTGTGTGTGTGTGTGTGTGTGTGTGTGTGTGTGTGTGTGTGTGTGTGTGTGTGTGTGTGTGTGTGTGTGTGTGTGTGTGTGTGTGTGTGTGTGTGTGTGTGTGTGTGTGTGTGTATGTGTGTGTGTGCATGTGTGTGTGTGTGTCTGCATGTGTGCGCGTGTCTGCATGTGTGCGCGTGTCTGCATGTGTGCGCGTGTGTGAGGATGCATGAGGGGATGAGGACCAGAGGGAAGAAGGGGGAGCGAATCACATGAGCATGGAGAAAGACTATCTGGTTTCAGACGGAGACAATCACCCTGCCTAGTCCTCCTAGAGCTATGGGTTCTAGGTTAGAGCTGTGGGTTCTAGGTTAGAGCTGTGGGTTCTAGGTTAGAGCTGTGGGTTCTAGGTTAGAGCTGTGGGTTCTAGGTTAGAGCTGTGGGTTCTAGGTTAGAGCTGTGGGTTCTAGGTTAGAGCTGTGAGTTATATAGGTCACAGTGTATGTTCTAGGATTATAAACCTGTCTTTCATCTCTGTAGTCTGTTAATAAACCTGTCTCTTATCTCTGTAGTCTGTCTATAAACCTGTCTCTTATCTCTGTAGTCTGTTAATAAACCTGTCTCTTATCTCTGTAGTCTGTTAATAAACCTGTCTCTTATCTCTGTAGTCTGTTTATAAACCTGTCTCTTATCTCTGTAGTCTGTTAATAAACCTGTCTCTTATCTCTGTAGTCTGTTAATAAACCTGTCTCTTATCTCTGTAGTCTGTTAATAAACCTGTCTCTTATCTCTGTAGTCTGTTAATAAACCTGTCTTTCATCTCTGTAGTCTGTTAATAAACCTGTCTCTTATCTCTGTAGTCTGTTAATAAACCTGTCTCTTATCTCTGTAGTCTGTTTATAAACCTGTCTCTTATCTCTGTAGTCTGTTAATAAACCTGTCTCTTATCTCTGTAGTCTGTTAATAAACCTGTCTCTTATCTCTGTAGTCTGTTAATAAACCTGTCTCTTATCTCTGTAGTCTGTTAATAAACCTGTCTCTTATCTCTGTAGTCTGTTAATAAACCTGTCTCTTATCTCTGTAGTCTGTTAATAAACCTGTCTCTTATCTCTGTAGTCTGTTAATAAACCTGTCTCTTATCTCTGTAGTCTGTTTATAAACCTGTCTCTTATCTCTGTAGTCTGTTAATAAACCTGTCTCTTATCTCTGTAGTCTGTTAATAAACCTGTCTCTTATCTCTGTAGTCTGTTTATAAACCTGTCTCTTATCTCTGTAGTCTGTCTATAAACCTGTCTCTTATCTCTGTAGTCTGTCAATAAACCTGTCTCTTATCTCTGTAGTCTGTTAATAAACCTGTCTCTTATCTCTGTAGTCTGTTAATAAACCTCTCTTATCTCTGTAGTCTGTTAATAAACCTGTCTCTTATCTCTGTAGTCTGTTAATAAACCTGTCTCTTATCTCTGTAGTCTGTTAATAAACCTGTCTCTTATCTCTGTAGTCTGTTAATAAACCTGTCTCTTATCTCTGTAGTCTGTTAATAAACCTGTCTCTTATCTCTGTAGTCTGTTAATAAACCTGTCTTTCATCTCTGTAGTCTGTTAATAAACCTGTCTTTCATCTCTGTAGTCTGTTAATAAACCTGTCTCTTATCTCTGTAGTCTGTTAATAAACCTGTCTCTTATCTCTGTAGTCTGTTAATAAACCTGTCTCTTATCTCTGTAGTCTGTTAATAAACCTGTCTCTTATCTCTGTAGTCTGTTAATAAACCTGTCTCTTATCTCTGTAGTCTGTTAATAAACCTGTCTCTTATCTCTGTAGTCTGTTAATAAACCTGTCTCTTATCTCTGTAGTCTGTTAATAAACCTGTCTCTTATCTCTGTAGTCTGTCTATAAACCTGTCTTTCATCTCTGTAGTCTGTCT
The DNA here is from genome assembly GCF_029448725.1 of Salvelinus fontinalis. NCBI lineage: Eukaryota > Metazoa > Chordata > Actinopteri > Salmoniformes > Salmonidae > Salvelinus > Salvelinus fontinalis. Next base: position 46,062,217 of record NC_074672.1, on the reverse strand, counting down.
ATAAACCTGTCTTTCATCTCTGTAGTCTGTTAATAAACCTGTCTTTCATCTCTGTAGTCTGTTAATAAACCTGTCTTTCATCTCTGTAGTCTGTTAATAAACCTGTCTTTCATCTCTGTAGTCTGTCTATAAACCTGTCTCTTATCTCTGTAGTCTGTTAATAAACCTGTCTCTTATCTCTGTAGTCTGTTAATAAACCTGTCTCTTATCTCTGTAGTCTGTTAATAAACCTGTCTCTTATCTCTGTAGTCTGTTAATAAACCTGTCTCTTATCTCTGTAGTCTGTTAATAAACCTGTCTCTTATCTCTGTAGTCTGTTAATAAACCTGTCTTTCATCTCTGTAGTCTGTTAATAAACCTGTCTCTTATCTCTGTAGTCTGTTAATAAACCTGTCTCTTATCTCTGTAGTCTGTCTATAAACCTGTCTCTTATCTCTGTAGTCTGTTAATAAACCTGTCTCTTATCTCTGTAGTCTGTCTATAAACCTGTCTTTCATCTCTGTAGTCTGTTAATAAACCTGTCTTTCATCTCTGTAGTCTGTTAATAAACCTGTCTTTCATCTCTGTAGTCTGTTAATAAACCTGTCTTTCATCTCTGTAGTCTGTCTATAAACCTGTCTCTTATCTCTGTAGTCTGTTAATAAACCTGTCTCTTATCTCTGTAGTCTGTTAATAAACCTGTCTCTTATCTCTGTAGTCTGTTAATAAACCTGTCTCTTATCTCTGTAGTCTGTTAATAAACCTGTCTCTTATCTCTGTAGTCTGTTAATAAACCTGTCTTTCATCTCTGTAGTCTGTTAATAAACCTGTCTCTTATCTCTGTAGTCTGTTAATAAACCTGTCTCTTATCTCTGTAGTCTGTCTATAAACCTGTCTCTTATCTCTGTAGTCTGTTAATAAACCTGTCTCTTATCTCTGTAGTCTGTCTATAAACCTGTCTTTCATCTCTGTAGTCTGTTAATAAACCTGTCTTTCATCTCTGTAGTCTGTTAATAAACCTGTCTTTCATCTCTGTAGTCTGTTAATAAACCTGTCTTTCATCTCTGTAGTCTGTCTATAAACCTGTCTCTTATCTCTGTAGTCTGTTAATAAACCTGTCTCTTATCTCTGTAGTCTGTTAATAAACCTGTCTCTTATCTCTGTAGTCTGTTAATAAACATGTCTCTTATCTCTGTAGTCTGTTAATAAACCTGTCTCTTATCTCTGTAGTCTGTTAATAAACCTGTCTTTCATCTCTGTAGTCTGTTAATAAACCTGTCTCTTATCTCTGTAGTCTGTTAATAAACCTGTCTCTTATCTCTGTAGTCTGTCTATAAACCTGTCTCTTATCTCTGTAGTCTGTTAATAAACCTGTCTCTTATCTCTGTAGTCTGTCTATAAACCTGTCTTTCATCTCTGTAGTCTGTTAATAAACCTGTCTCTTATCTCTGTAGTCTGTTAATAAACCTGTCTCTTATCTCTGTAGTCTGTTAATAAACCTGTCTCTTATCTCTGTAGTCTGTTAATAAACCTGTCTCTTATCTCTGTAGTCTGTTAATAAACCTGTCTCTCATCTCTGTAGTCTGTTAATAAACCTGTCTTTCATCTCTGTAGTCTACTGTCCCCCTAAAGGAACTAAACTGATACAGTACCATTCCACAAAGACTGAAAAAAGAAAAAAAGAAATCGGCAAGTACTGGCCATGAACTTGAGTACTTTCCTATTGTTAGCTTTTTAAGAGTTGGTCTCTGAGTGTGTTGTCTCACCTAAGGGCAGCAGCATGGTATGTGTCCACATAGTCGGAGATGAAGAGTTCTCTGCCCCTGACCACTGGGTCTGTGATGACCAGCTCCCGGCCAGAATCTGAGGAAGGGAAGAGAAAACAGTCAGAGGAGGTAAAGGAGAAGAGGAGCAAAGAGGAGGGGAATGAGGAGCAGGAGGATGATGAGAGAGAGGAAGACATAGGAGGATGAGAGAGGAGTAGAGAGAGGATGAGAGAGGAGAGAGGAGAGAGAGGAGAGAGGATTAGAGAGGATGACATAGGAGGATGATGAGAGAGAGGAAGACATAGGAGGATGAGAGAGGAGTAGAGAGGATGAGAGAGGAGAGAGGATGAGAGAGGATGAGAGAGGGTGAGAGAGGGTGAGAGAGGGTGAGAGAGGAGGAGCAGGAGAAAGGAGAGCAGGGACAGGGAGAGAGGACAGTCAGGGTCATGTTTTGGCTGTAGCAGACAGAGTGAACACTCTATTTCAACATGTTTGGGTGGATGAGAATTGCTGCAAGTAATCAGTAATCAGGTAGTCAGTAATCAAGTAATCAGGTAGTCAAACAGAATAAAAGGAGGAGCAGACAGTGTGTGTGTGTGTGTTGTGTGACGGGGCCACTTGTGCTGATGGCTGGGTAGTTTGTGTTCAAGGGCCCATTACAGTGCAGGTTATTTGCACTTGATGGTCCAGACATTCGCTGTCTGGCCTACTAGGTGTGTGTTGCCAAGGAAACAGAGCTAATAAGACTGGTTCGGTACAGTGTGTGCGTGTGCGTCCCGCTGGCCTGTAATCGGCTGGTTTGAAGGAGTGTTGTTACCTTGGGAACACAGCTGATGACTGGTTCAGACCAGTGTTCTGTTTGACATACATATCATGTCCGTTACAGTCAACTGTATAGTGTGTGTGTTTGTGTGTGTGTGTGTGTGTGTGTGTGTGTGTGTGTGTGTGTGTGTATTTCAGTGTGTGCGCAGACATGATGCAAGAGTGCGCCTATTTTAGTGTGTGTGTGTGTGTGTGTCAGGGTTTCCGTTAGCCAGTAATAACCGGCTTTGTCCGATTAAAAACTAGAAAAGCCGATAAAATTGGCGCCAGCCAGTTGTCTGGGAGATGAAGAAACAATCCCATTGCAAAATAATGCTTTATATATATATATATATATATAATTATTATTCAATGATGGAAGTAATTTTTTTATTTTTATTTCACCTTTATTTAACCAGGTAGGCTAGTTGAGAACAAGTTGTCATTTACAACTGTGACCTGGCCAAGATAAAGCAATGACAGTAGTGGCAGTAATACAAAAACAGCACAGAGTTACACATAAACAAACGTACAGTCAATAACACAATAGAAACATCTATGTACAGTGTGTGCAAATGTAGAAGAGTAGGGAGGTAAGGCAATAAATAGGCCATAGAGGCGAAATAATTACAATTGTTGGAGGCTTTTTTTGTAAATGACATCGCCGAAGTCGAGGATCGGTAGGATGGTCAGGTTTTACAAGGGTAAGTTTGGCAGCATGAGTGAAGGAGGCTTTGTTGTAAAATAGAAAGCCGATTCTAGATTTCACTTTGGATTGGAGATGCTTAATGTGAGTCTGGAAGGAGAGTTTACAGTCTAACCAGACACCTAGGTGTTTGTAGTTGTCCACATATTCTAAGTCAGAACCTTCCAGAGTAGTGATGCTAGTCGGGCAGGTGTGGGCAGTGATCGGTTGAAGAGCATGCATTTAGTTTTACTAGCATTTAAGAGCAGTTGGAGGCCTCGGAATGAGTCTTGTATGGCATTGAAGCTCGTTCGGAGGTTAGTTAACAGTGTCCAAAGAAGGGCCAGAAGTATACAGAATGGTGTCGTCTGCGTAGAGGTGGATCAGAGAATCACCAGCATTAAGAGCGACATCATTGATGTATACAGAGAAAAGAGTCGGCCCGAGAATTTAACCCTGTGGCACCCCCATAGAGACTGCCAGAGGTCCGGACAACAGGCCCTCCGATTTGACACACTGAACTCTGTATGAGAAGTAGTTGGTGAACCAGGAGAGGCAGTCATTTGAGGAACCAAGGCTGTTGAGTCTGCCGATAAGAATGCAGTGATTGACAGAGTCGAAAGCCTTGGCCGGGTCGATGAAGACGGCTGCACAGTACTGTCTTTTATCGATGGCGGTTATGATATCGTTTAGTACCTTGAGCGTGGCTGAGGTGCACCAGTGACCAGCTCGGAAACCAGATTGCATAGTGGAGAAGGTACGGTGGGATTCAAAATGGTCGGTGATCTGTTTGTTAACTTGGCTTTCGAAGACCTTAGAAAGGCAGGGTAGGATGGATATAGGTCTATAACAGTTTGGGTCTAGTGTCTCCCCCATTTGAAGAGGGGGATGACCGCGGCAGCTCTCCAATCTTTGGGGAACTCAGACGATACTAAAGAGAGATTGTACAGGCTAGTAATAGGGGTTGAAACAATTTCGACAGATAATTATAGACAGAGGGTCTAGATTGTCTAGCCCAGAATATTTGTAGGAATCCAGATTTTGCAGCTCTTTCAGAACATCAGCTATCTGGATTTGGGTGACGGAGAAATGGTGGGGGCTTGGGCGGGTTGCTGTGGAGGGTGCAGGGCAGTTGACCGGGGTCGGGGTAGCCAGGTGGAAAGCATGGCCAGCCGTAGAGAAATGCTTATTGAAATTAACGATTATCGTAGATTGTGTTTCCTAGCCTCAGTGCAGTGGACAGCTGGGAGGAGGTGCTCTTATTCTTTATGGACTTTACAGTGTCCCAGAGTTTTTTTTTTTTTGTGCTACAGGGCGCAAATTTCTGTTTGAAAAAGCTAGCCTTAGCTTTCCTAACTGCCTGTGTATATTGGTTCCTGACTTCCCTGAAAAGTTGCATATCACGTAGGCTATTCGATGCTAATGCAGTACGCCACAGGATGTTTTTGTGCTGGTCAAGGGCAGTCAGGTCTGGAGTGAAACAAGGGCTGTATCTGTTCCTGGTTCTACATTTTTTGAATGGGGCATGCTTAAGATGGTGAGGAAAGCACTTTTGAAGAGCAACCAGGCATCCTCTACTGATGGGATGAGGTCAATATCCTTCCAGGATAACCGGGCCAGGTCAATTAGAAAGGCCTGCTCGCTGAAGTGTTTTAGGGAGCGTTTGATAGTGATGAGGGGTGGTCGTTTGACCGCGGACCCATTACGGAGGCAGGCAATGAGGCAGTGATCACTGAGATCCTGGTTGAAGACAGCAGAGGTGTATTTGGAGGGCAAGTTGGTCAGGATGATATCTATGAGGGTGCCCATGGTTACGGATTTGGGGTTGTACCTGGTGGGTTCATTGATCATTTGTGTGAGATTGAGGGCATCAAGCTTAGATTGTAGGATGGCCGGGGTGTTAAGCATGTCCCAGTTTAGGTCACCTAACAGTACAAACTCTGAAGATAGATGGGGGGCAATCAATTCACATATGGTGTCCAGAGCATATTGTGGTGCTTTCAAGACAACTGGGAACTCTGAAAAATACGAGGTCAAATCACGTCGTTAGTGATTTTCAAGCCAGAAAGATGGAGCTCTAGTAAGAAGCCCGAGTTCCCGAGTTGGATGACCATTCAAATAGACCCCCCCCCCCCCCCCCCCCCTAGTCGGAGCTAGTTTTCTCCCCAGTTATCTTGAAAGTACTGAAGTCGGAGATGTCGGAGTTCGCCGAGTTCGTTTTGAACACGCAGTCAAACGGCAACGGAAGGAAGGCTTCGTCCGCGCGTCACACACCACTTTGCAACGAGCTGGACGCAGTGCGCATTTTGAAAACATTATCCTTAAATTGTTTGAAAGCTGAATTTTGTAATACATATATATAAATGAGGCATGTCTTACCTCGCTTCAAAGTAGCCTATTAGATTTCTTCGCCTTCTACATTTACAACTCACATTTTCATCTCACATGAAACCACTCGCATGTGCAGTGTCCTTCTGACAACGTCCCCCCCTAATTGCATTATGGAACAAACATTCGCGTGTAGCCTCCTGCCTTGATGCGCATCGCTGCGCTTATAATGTGAAAAAATAGTTTAGCAACACGCTCTGTTGCATCAGACTCCTTAATTTTTTACATTTTTTGTTTTTCTGTCGTCTAGGTCAACTTGTTGTATGAATTTGGGATCTGTCGTCCTCACAACTGTCCCCAGAGTCTGTTTGGAATAGGCCATTTCTTTCGACAAATTTGACCAATAGAAATTGATAGCCTAAACTTTTCTACTGTAGTATAGTTGACATAGACTTGTGATTTTGCGAGAGGCTGCGTGCTCCTCAGTGGTTGATACATAGAGTGAAATATCTGGAGTAGCCTATCCAGCGTGATTGAAAAGTGAACAGACTCTTCCCCAAATTGAAACTCACTTGCCTCGTATACATAGACGAGTGACGTAGCTGTTTGTTACTCTTCTTATTGGCTGAGGAACAGGGGCAGCTATTTTAACATCTTCAAAATGCGTCTCAATTCGTTAAGGACACGAGGCGTTGTATCCTCCACTTGCATGTTCTGTTAATATAAAGTGATTTCTGTCAGTCTGAGTACCGTGGGTGGACTCCCCTGAGTACCGTGGGTGGACTCCCCTGAGCACCGTGGGTGGACGCCCCTGAGTACCGTGGGTGGACGCCCATGAGTACCGTGGGTGGACGCCCATGAGTACCGTGGGTGGACGCCCATGAGTACCGTGGGTGGACGCCCATGAGTACCGTGGGTGGACGCCCATGAGTACCGTGGGTGGACGCCCATGAGTACCGTGGGTGGACGCCCATGAGTACCGTGGGTGGACGCCCCTGAGTACCGTGGGTAGACGCCCCTGAGTACCGTGGGTAGACGCCCCTGAGCACCGTGGCTGGACGCCCCTGAGCACCGTGGCTGGACGCCCCTGAGCACCGTGGCTGGACGCCCCTGAGCACCGTGGCTGGACGCCCCTGAGCACCGTGGGTGGACGCCCCTGAGCACCGTGGGTAGACGCCCCTGAGCACCGTGGGTAGACGCCCCTGAGCACCGTGGCTGGACGCCCCTGAGCACCGTGGCTGGACGCCCCTGAGCACCGTGGCTGGACGCCCCTGAGCACCGTGGCTGGACTCCCCTGAGCACCGTGGCTGGACGCCCCTGAGCACCGTGGGTAGACGCCCCTGAGCACCGTGGGTAGACGCCCCTGAGCACCGTGGGTAGACGCCCATGAGTACCGTGGGTACACGCCCATGAGCGGTAAATGTCCGGTAAATTGTATGTGTTTGTATGAGTCTCTCAAACTCACCGTTCTCATTGTTGCGATCCTGCACCAGGTGTTGGTAGACTGAGTCAGGGACCTCTGACTGACGGTAATACCATTTAACACTGAGTAACAGATGGTCTCGTTTACTCTGTGAGAGAAAGAGAGAGAAAGAGAGAGAGAGAGAGAGAGAGACAGAAAAAAAGAAAGAGAGAAAGAAAGAGAAAGAAAGAGAAAGAAAGAGAAGAGAGAGAAGAGAGAGAGAGAGAGAGAGAGAGAGAGAGAGAGAGAGAGAGAGAGAGAGAGAGAGAGAGAGAGAAAGAAAGAGAAGAGAGAGAGAGAGAGAGAGAACAGATTTAGAAATAACAGGCTCCAATAAAATAAACAGACAGTTGTTTGTTAACAGCGTCACACATTGATGTGTTGGCAGACAGGCATAGAAAATATCACCCTATACCCTACATAGTGCACTACTTTTGACCAGAGCCCCCATGGGTCCTGGTCTAAAGTAGTGCACTACACAGGGAATAGGGTGCCATTTGGGATACACAACACAGAGCAGTGCTGCTGCTGCTTTCTGCTTGTTATCCGCCCTAGTCGCTCAGCTGGTTGCTGCCAAAAAGCCCACAGTGAAACCAGCTCAATTAAAAAGGGATTGGAGAGCATTTAGCTGCTTTAATGAAGTACACAAGCAGATATTAGAAGCCTCCATGTGTAGAAGTCGGGGGAAACGAGAGGCAAAGTTACTGAGCTATATTCCTCTTCAATTAAACTTCCACTTGCTATCTCAAACCTAACGTAATAATTCAACCAATCAGAGTGCCAAAACAACAACCTAGAAAACCCGACATGGGGCAAATCCTTAGTGCCATGCCACCCACTGGTCATCTGTGGTACTACAGCTCCCACCCTCACCTGCAGTACCACCAGATTGCCACTGAGCTGCAGCACTGAGTCACAGAGAGAGCTTTCAGAGGCTTGAATAAAGGGAGTACAAGCCTGGCCAGGCCAGGGAGAAGGATGAAAAGGGCACAACACTGTTTTCATTCCCCAACATTAAACATTTATTGTGCCTTCACACGAGCTCAACTGACCGTCGAGAGGTCTTAAAAGAACATTAAAGAGACCACAGCTAGGAGCTATGCCGCTACACACACAAATACAAACACACTCACACACAGTCCTTTGGGAGAAGCCAGATATCACAGCCATATTTATAAACAGGGCTAGCCCACAGAACCACCATAGAGAGGGGGAGAGAGGGGATAAATAGAGGGAGGGAGAAGGGTAGAAAGAGAGGGAGAAGGGTAGAAAGAGAGGGAGGGAGGCAGAAGGGTAGAAAGGGAGGGCGGGAGGGAGAAGGGGAGGGAGGCAGAAGGGTAGGGCGGGAGGGAGAAGGGGAGGGAGGCAGAAGGGTAGGGCGGGAGGGAGAAGGGGAGGGAGGCAGAAGGGTAGGGCGGGAGGGAGAAGGGGAGGGAGGCAGAAGGGTAGGGCGGGAGGGAGAAGGGGAGGGAGGCAGAAGGGTAGGGAGGGAGGGAGGCAGAAGGGTAGGGAGGGAGGGAGGCAGGCAGGCAGGCAGGGAGGGTGGAGGGAGGCAGGCAGGCAGGGAGGGTGGAGGGAGGGAGGAGGGTGGAGAGCTGTGTGCTCAATGTGTGACGGGGAGCGTGAGGTCAGTGTGTGACGGGGAGCGTGAGGTCAGTGTGTGACGGGGAGCGTGAGGTCAGTGTGTGACGGAGCGTGAGGTCAGTGTGTGACGGAGGGTGAGGTCAGTGTGTGACGGAGCGTGAGGTCAGTGTGACGGAGAGCGTGAGGTCAGTGTGTGACGGAGAGCGTGAGGTCAGTGTGTGACGGAGAGCGTGAGGTCAGTGTGTGACGGAGAGCGTGAGGTCAGTGTGTGACGGGGAGCGTGAGGTCAGTGTGTGACGGGGAGCGTGAGGTCAGTGTGTGACGGGGAGCGTGAGGTCAGTGTGTGACGGGGAGCGTGAGGTCAGTGTGTGACGGAGCGTGAGGTCAGTGTGTGACGGGGAGCGTGAGGTCAGTGTGTGACGGAGAGCGTGAGGTCAGTGTGTGACGGAGAGCGTGAGGTCAGTGTGTGACGTAGAGTGAGGTCAGTGTGTGACGGGGAGCGTGAGGTCAGTGTGTGACGGAGCGTGAGGTCAGTGTGTGACGGAGCGTGAGGTCAGTGTGTGACGGAGAGCGTGAGGTCAGTGTGTGACGGAGAGCGTGAGGTCAGTGTGTGACGGAGAGCGTGAGGTCAGTGTGTGACGGAGAGCGTGAGGTCAGTGTGTGACGTAGCGTGAGGTCAGTGTGTGACGGGGAGCGTGAGGTCAGTGTGTGACGGGGAGCGTGAGGTCAGTGTGTGACGGAGAGCGTGAGGTCAGTGTGTGACGGAGAGCGTGAGGTCAGTGTGTGACGGAGAGCGTGAGGTCAGTGTGTGACGGAGAGCGTGAGGTCAGTGTGTGACGTAGCGTGAGGTCAGTGTGTGACGGGGAGCGTGAGGTCAGTGTGTGACGGGGAGCGTGAGGTCAGTGTGTGACGGGGAGCGTGAGGTCAGTGTGTGACGGGGAGCGTGAGGTCAGTGTGTGACGGGGAGCGTGAGGTCAGTGTGTGACGGGGAGCGTGAGGTCAGTGTGTGACGGGGAGCGTGAGGTCAGTGTGTGACGGAGCGTGAGGTCAGTGTGTGACGGAGAGCGTGAGGTCAGTGTGTGACGGAGAGCGTGAGGTCAGTGTGTGACGGAGAGCGTGAGGTCAGTGTGTGACGGAGAGCGTGAGGTCAGTGTGTGACGGAGAGCGTGAGGTCAGTGTGTGACGTAGCGTGAGGTCAGTGTGTGACGGGGAGCGTGAGGTCAGTGTGTGACGGGGAGCGTGAGGTCAGTGTGTGACGGGGAGCGTGAGGTCAGTGTGTGACGGGGAGCGTGAGGTCAGTGTGTGACGGGGAGCGTGAGGTCAGTGTGTGACGGGGAGCGTGAGGTCAGTGTGTGACGGGGAGCGTGAGGTCAGTGTGTGACGGGGAGCGTGAGGTCAGTGTGTGACGGAGCGTGAGGTCAGTGTGTGACGGGGAGCGTGAGGTCAGTGTGTGACGGGGAGCGTGAGGTCAGTGTGTGACGGGGAGCGTGAGGTCAGTGTGTGACGGGAAGCGTGAGGTCAGTGTGTGACGGGGAGCGTGAGGTCAGTGTGTGACGGGGAGCGTGAGGTCAGTGTGTGACGGGGAGCGTGAGGTCAGTGTGTGACGGGGAGCGTGAGGTCAGTGTGTGACGGGGAGCGTGAGGTCAGTGTGTGACGGGGAGCGTGAGGTCAGTGTGTGACGGGGAGCGTGAGGTCAGTGTGTGACGGGGAGCGTGAGGTCAGTGTGTGACGGAGCGCGAGGTCAGTGTGTGACGGGGAGCGTGAGGTCAGTGTGTGACGGGGAGCGTGAGGTCAGTGTGTGACGGGGAGCGTGAGGTCAGTGTGTGACGGAGCGTGAGGTCAGTGTGTGACGGCGCGTGAGGTCAGTGTGTGACGGAGCGTGAGGTCAGTGTGTGACGGGGAGCGTGAGGTCAGTGTGTGACGGAGCGTGAGGTCAGTGTGTGACGGAGCGTGAGGTCAGTGTGTGACGGAGCGTGAGGTCAGTGTGTGACGGAGCGTGAGGTCAGTGTGTGACGGAGCGTGAGGTCAGTGTGTGACGGAGCGTGAGGTCAGTGTGTGACGGAGAGCGTGAGGTCAGTGTGTGACGGGGAGCGTGAGGTCAGTGTGTGACGGGGAGCGTGAGGTCAGTGTGTGACTGGGAGCGTGAGGTCAGTGTGTGACTGGGAGCGTGAGGTCAGTGTGTGACGGGGAGCGTGAGGTCAGTGTGTGACGGGGAGCGTGAGGTCAGTGTGTGACGGGGAGCGTGAGGTCAGTGTGTGACGGGGAGCGTGAGGTCAGTGTGTGACGGAGCGTGAGGTCAGTGTGTGACGGAGCGTGAGGTCAGTGTGTGACGGAGCGTGAGGTCAGTGTGAAGACATTTCAAGTCTGTTGAGTCATTTTTAAATAAATTTTTATTTCACTTTTATTTAACCAGGTAGGCTAGTTGAGAACAAGTTCTCATTTACAACTGCGACCTGGCCAAGATAAAGCAAAGCAGTTCAACACATACAACACATGGAATAAACAAACATACAGTAGAAAAAGTCCATATACAGTGTGTGCAAATGAGGATAAGAGAGGTAAGGCAATAAATAGGCCATGGTGGCGAAGTAATGACAATTTAGCAATTAAACACTGGAGTGATAGATGTGCAGAAGATGAATGTGTAAGTAGAGATACTGGGGTGCAAAGGAGCAAGAAAAATAAATAAATACAGTGTGGGGATGAGGTAGTTGGATGGGCTATTTACAGATGGGCTATGTACAGGTGCAGTGATCTGTGAGCTGCTCTGACAGCTGGTGCTTAAAGCTAGTGAGGGAGATATGAGTCTCCGGCTTCAGTGATTTTTGCAGTTCGTTCCAGTCATTGGCACCAGAGAACTGGAAGGAAAGGCGACCAAACAAGGAATTGGCTTTGGGGGTGACCAGTGAGATATACCTGCTGGAGCGCGTGCTACGAGTGGATGCTGCTATGGTGACCAGTGAGCTGAGATAAAGCGGGGCTTTACCTAGCAGAGACTTGTAGATGACCTGGAGCCAGTGGGTTTGGCGACGAGTATGAAGCGAGGGCCAGCCAACGAGAGTGTACAGGTCGCAGTGGTGGGTAGCATATGGGGCTTTGATGACAAAACGGATGGCACTGTGATAGACTGCATCCAATTTCTTGAGTAGAGTGTTTGAGGCAATTTTGTAAATGACATCGTCGAAGTCGAAGATCGGTAGGATAGTCAGTTTTACGAGGGTATGTTTGGCAGCATGAGTGAAGGATGCTTTGTTGCGAAATAGGAAGCCGATTCTAGATTTAATTTTGGATTGGAGATGCTTAATGTGAGTCTGGAAGGAGAGTTTACAGTCTAACCAGACACCTAGGTGTTTGTAGTGGTCCACATATTCTAAATCAGAACCGTCCAGAGTATTGATGCTGGACGGGCGGGCAGGTGTGGGCAGCAATCGGTTGAAGAGCATGCATTTAGTTTTACTAGCATTTAAGAGCAGTTGGAGGCCACGGAATGAGTGTTGTATGGCATTTGAGCTCGTCTGGAGGTTTGTTAACAGTGTCCAAAGAAGGGCCAGATGTATACAGAATGGTGTCGTCTGCGTAGAGATGGATCAGAGAATCACCAGCAGCAAGAGCGACATCATTGATGTATACAGAGAAAAGAGTCGGCCCAAGAATTGAACCTAGAGACTGCCAGAGGTCCGGACAACAGGCCCTCCGATTTGACACACTGAACTCTATCAGAGAAGTAGTTGGTGAACCAGGCGAGGCAATCATTTGAGAAACCAAGGCTGTTGAGTATGCCGATAAGAATGTGGTGATTGACAGAGTCGAAAGCCTTGGCCAGGTCGATGAATACGGCTGCACAGTAATGTCTCTTATCGATGGCGGTTATGATATCGTTTAGGACCTTGAGCGTGGCTGAGGTGCACCCATGACCAGCTCTGAAACCAGATTGTATAGCGGAGAAGGTACGGTGGGATTCGAAATGGTCGGTAATCTGTTTGTTAACTTGGCTTTCGAAGACCTTAGAAAGGCAGGGTAGGATAGATATAAGTCTGTATCAGTTTGGGTCTAGAGTGTCTCCCCCTTTGAAGAGAGGGATGACCGCGGCAGCTTTCCAATCTTTGGGAATCTCAGACGATAAAAAAGAGAGGTTGAACAGGCTAGTAATAGGGGTTGCAACAATTTCGGCAGATCATTTTAGACAGAGAGGGTTCAGATTTGTCTAGCCCGGCTGATTTGTAAGGGTCCAGATTCTGCAGCTCTTTCAGAACATCAGCTATCTTGATTTGGGTGAAGGAGAAATGGGGGAGTCTTGGATGAGTTGGTGTGTGGGGTGCAGGGCTGTTAATCGGGGTAGGGGTAGCCAGGTGGAAAGCATGGCCAGCGGTAGAAAAATGCTTATTGAAATTCTCAATTATAGTGGATGTATCGGTGGTGACAGTGTTTCCTATCCTCAGTGCAGTGGGCAGCTGGGAGGAGGTGCTCTTATTCTTTATGGACTTTACAGTGTCCCAGAATTTTTTTTTTTTGTGCTACAGGGCGCAAATTTCTGTTTGAAAAAGCTAGCCTTAGCTTTCCTAACTGCCTGTGTATATTGGTTCCTAACTTCCCTGAAAAGTTGCATATCACGTAGGCTATTCGATGCTAATGCAGTACGACACAGGATGTTTTTGTGCTGGTCAAGGGCAGTCAGGTCTGGAGAGAACCAAGGGCTATATCTGTTCCTGGTTCTACATTTCTTGAAAGGGGCATGCTTATTTAAGATGGTAAGGTAGGCACTTTTAAAGAATAACCAGGGATACCCGGGCCAGGTCGATTAGAAAGGCCTGCTTGCTGAAGTGTTTTAGGGAGCGTTTGACAGTGATGAGGGGTGGTCGTTTGACCGCAGACCCATTACGGATCAAGGCAATGAGGCAGTGATCGCTGAGATCTTGGTTGAGAACAGCAGAGGTGTATTTGGAGGGCAAGTTGGTCAGGATGATATCTATGAGGGTGCCCATGGTTACGGATTTGGGGTTGTACCTGGTGGGTTCATTGATCATTTGTGTGAGATTGAGGGCATCAAGCTTAGATTGTAGGATGGCCGGGGTGTTAAGCATGTTCCAATTTAGGTCGCCTAGCAGCACGAGCTCTTAAGATAGATGGGGGGCAGTCAGTTCACATATGGTGTCCAGGGCACAGCTGGGGGCAGAGGGAGGTCTATAGCAAGCGGCGACGGTGAGAGACTTGTTTCTGGAAAGGTGGATTTTTTAAAGTAGAAGCTCAAATTGTTTGGGTACAGACCTGGATAGTAAGACAGAACTCTGCAGGCTGTCTCTACAGTAGATTGCAACACCGCCCCCTTTGGGAGTTCTATCTTGTCGGAAAATGTTATAGTTGAGGATGGAAATTTCAGGGTTTTTGGTGTTCTTCCTAAGCCAGGATTCAGACATGGCTAGAACATCCGGGTTGGCGGAGTGTGCTAAAGCAGTGAATAAAACAAACTTAGGGAGGAGGCTTCTAATGTTAACATGCATGAAACCAAGGCTTTTACGGTTACAGAAGTCATCAAAAGAGAGCGCCTGGGGAATAGGAGTGGAGCTAGGCACTGCAGGGCCTGGATTCACCTCTACATCACCAGAGGAACAGAGGAGGAGTAGGATAAGGGTACGGCTAAAGGCTATCAGGTCGTTTAGTACGTTCGGAACAGAGAGTAAAAGGAGCAGGTTTCTGGGCGCGATAGAATAGATTCAAGGCATAATGTACAGACAAAGGCATGGTAGGATGTGAGTACATTGGAGGTAAACCTAGGCATTGAGTAATGAAGAGAGAGAGATAGTCTCTAGAGACGTTTAAACCAGGTGATGTCATCGCATACGTGGGAGGTGGAACAACATGGTTGGTTAAGGCATATTGAGCAGGGCTAGAAGCTCTACAGTGAAATGAGACAGTAATCACTAACAAGGACAGTAATGGACGAGGCATATTGATATTAGGGAGAGGCATGCGTAGCCGGGTGATCATAGGGGTCCAGTGAGTGGGGGGGGGGGGGGACTAGAGATGCAGTCCCCCTTATAACCTTCTAACCCACCTATTTCTCCCCTCCTCCCCCATTCCTTCTGTTTGTCTCTCCATCCCCTCAGTCTCCTCCCCATCCTTCTCTCTCTCTCTCTGAGGCTATGGAGGAGTGTGTGTGTGTATGTCGCCAGCTGTTTTTCAGCATGTGAAGAAACTAAGCCACAGCTAACCGCCTGTCTGCATCAGTCCCACTCCCACATACAGTGCTGATTTGATCTGATCACAGGGAATCCACATCAACAGGCATTTTTCAAACGCATTCCTAACCACTGAGACACACACAAACACACATTTGAAGAGATGTACGCTGCTATGCAATGACGTCGCGGTTCTTCATGAATCCCCTGTCAACCTCTCATCTAGCCAACGTTTCAGGGAACGTTTAACTTCAGACAGATACCAGCACGACTAGCTTAATAAGACCTTTTCATCTACAGCTGGCGTATAAATGCAGAAGTGTTTTCAGGAGATGATACATGTTTGCTGAAGTGTACATGTAATAGCTCATTTTTTTAGCCTGTAAAACAAGTCAACTATCAAGTGCTTTGCTAAAGCTGTTGGAACATGAATGCACACAAACACACTGATACAGACTCGCAGTTTAAAAAAGCACAACAGTCAGTGAATAAAAACTGTCTGCCCTTGGTGAGTGGAGTGGGGGAAATGGCTACCTCATTCCAGAGCTGAGATTGGGCTTCGCTGTGCTTGTTGCACACAGAGCAGATCAACACACACTCACACAGAGAAGATTACAGCACACACTCACATTGTGGAGATAAGCATTAATAACAGACAGGAGGGAGAAAGAGGAAGAGATCCGCAGAGAAAGGAAGATAAGAGAAGCACAGAGAGAGAGTGAGAGAGAACCACGGAGAGAGAGAGATAAAGTAAGAATGTCACAATGCTGAATTGCTTAGAGACATTCCAGGCTGCTGTAGAGTGGAGCAGCCGTGAGGCGGCCATCTCTCCACTCTCTAATCTCCACTCTCCACTGGGAGATAGCCACTCTGGAGGGGATGGGAGCTAGGATAACACAGGAACTAGGCGCTAGTATAACACAGGGGATAGGAGCTAGTATAACACAGGGGATAGGAGCTAGGATAACACCGGGGCTAGGCGCTAGTATAACACAGGGGATAGGAGCTAGGATAACACAGGGGCTAGGATAACACAGGGGCTAGGCGCTAGTATAACACAGGGGATAGGAGCTAGGATAACATAGGGGCTAGGCGCTAGGATAACACAGGGGCTAGGAACTAGGATAACAGGGGCTAGGATAACACAGGGGCTAGGCGCTAGGATAACACAGGGGCTAGGCGCTAGGATAACACAGGGGCTAGGCGCTAGGATAACACAGGGGCTAGGCGCTAGGATAACACAGGGGCTAGGCGCTAGGATAACACAGGGGATAGGAGCTAGGATAACACAGGGGCTAGGCGCTAGGATAATACAGGGGATAGGCGCTAGGATAACACAGGGGATAGGCGCTAGGATAACACAGGGAATAGGCGCTAGGATAACACAGGGGATAGGCGCTAGGATAACACAGGGGATAGGCGCTAGGATAACACAGGGGATAGGCGCTAGGATAACACAGGGGATAGGCGCTAGGATAACACAGGGGATAGGCGCTAGGATAACACAGGGGATAGGCGCTAGGATAACACAGGGGATAGGCGCTAGGATAACACAGGGGATAGGCGCTAGGATAACACAGGGGATAGGCGCTAGGATAACACAGGGGATAGGCGCTAGGATAACACAGGGGATAGGCGCTGGGATAACACAGGGGATAGGCGCTAGGATAACACAGGGGATAGGCGCTAGGATAACACAGGGGATAGGCGCTAGGATAACACAGGGGATAGGCGCTAGGATAACACAGGGGATAGGAGCTAGGATAACACAGGGGATAGGAGCTAGGATAACACAGGGGATAGGCGCTGGGATAACACAGGGGATAGGCGCTAGGATAACACAGGGGATAGGCGATAACAGCCCTGCACAGCAGTAGAGCAAAAATACAAGGGAAGTCCATGAGCGAGGATGAGAAACAGATCAAAAGAAAGGAGGAAAGAGAGATGGGAATAGTGAAAGGTACTGTGTTGGCCAGCTAAGGAAAGGGAGAGAGGAATAGTGAAAGGTACTGTGTTGGCCAGCTAAGGAAAGGGAGAGGGGAATAGTGAAAGGTAACGTATTGGCCAGCTAAGGAAAGGGAGAGGGGAATAGTGAAAGGTAACGTATTGGCCAGCTAAGGAAAGGGAGAGGGGAATAGTGAAAGGTAACGTATTGGCCAGCTAAGGAAAGGGAGAGGGGAATAGTGAAAGGTAACGTATTGGCCAGCTAAGGAAAGGGAGAGGGGAATAGTGAAAGGTAACGTATTGGCCAGCTAAGGAAAGGGAGAGGGGAATAGTGAAAGGTAACGTATTGGCCAGCTAAGGAAAGGGAGAGGGGAATAGTGAAAGGTAACGTATTGGCCAGCTAAGGAAAGGGAGAGGGGAATAGTGAAAGGTAACGTATTGGCCAGCTAAGGAAAGGGAGAGGGGAATAGTGAAAGGTAACGTATTGGCCAGCTAAGGAAAGGGAGAGGGGAATAGTGAAAGGTACCGTACTGGCGAGGGGAATAGTGAAAGGTACCTTACTGGCCAGCCAGGAAAGGGAGAGGGGAATAGTGAAAGGTGCCTTACTGGCCAGCCAGGAAAGGGGAATAGTGAAAGGTACCGTGTTGGCCAGCTAAGGAAAGGGAGAGGGGAATAGTGAAAGGTACCATACTGGCCAGCCAGGAAAGGGAGAGGGGAATAGTGAAAGGTACCTTACTGGCCAGCCAGGAAAGGGAGAGGGGAATAGTGAAAGGTACTGTGTTGGCCAGCCAGGAAAGGGAGGGGAATAGTGAAAATTACTGTGTTTCCCAGCTAAGGAAAGGGAGAGGGGAATAGTGAAAGGTACCGTACTGGCCAGCCAGGAAAGGGAGAGGGGAATAGTGAAAGGTACCGTACTGGCCAGCCAGGAAAGGGAGAGGGGAATAATGAAAGGTACCGTACTGGCCAGCCAGGAAAGGGAGAGGGGAATAGTGAAAGGTACTGTGTTGGCCAGCTAAGGAAAGGGAGAGGGGAATAGTGAAAGGTACCATACTGGCCAGCCAGGAAAGGGAGAGGGGAATAGTGAAAGGTACCGTACTGGCCAGCCAGGAAAGGGAGAGGGGAATAGTGAAAGGCACCATACTGGCCAGCCAGGAAAGGGAGAGGGGAATAGTGAAAGGTACTGTGTTGGCCAGCTAAGTACCTCTGTGCCCCCCTCTTCACCCCCCAATACACACACATTCTCTCTGACTGACTGAGCATAGGCCTATTTCTGGGGGAGGGGGGGTTCAAATTGCCTATTTTGTTCAGGGAATTACTGTTTCTATTTTTTCGCTGCTGTACACTACGGGCACAGATAGAACAAGGGACTAGTGATAAAAAATATTCGCTACGGGTGCATCAAAAGTAATTCACCAGTGAAAATGAAACAGTCTTCTAAACTAAGCTTGAAGTGTTTTTGCGGCTAGGTAGCTAAATATTATAGCTGGGGGAAAAAGCATGGTTTGCTGCCAAAGAGCTTGCTAAGACTATGCATATAACGTATATACAGTACAATGAAATACATATATAATATCTCTAAACATTAACAGTAAACATAATGCTTTATAGCTATAATAAAGCAAACGTTAGCTAGCTAATGGGAAGCCAATTTCTGCTGGGTGCTTTTCCCCCTGGGTTTATTGCTGTTAGCTACCAAATGGACAAGCAGTACTGCAGTAGTCAGACATGACACGAATTACCAACATAGTTGAATAATCCATTTATTTTTGCAATATACAATAATTGTTTATTAGAAGTCAGTCCTTGAATACTAGGTAGTGAACGTTAATTTACAAATCCGAGTTGAAACAAGCTAGCTAGCAGGGATTGAAAGCTAACTAGCTACATCCTAACAAACATGTCATCAGGTGTGTTTGGTTTGGCTACTAACTAGCAGTTTATGCCAAGGCAAGCAAAGTTAGGAATCAAGGTAGCTAGCTAGACTGTTATGCTAGCAACAACGCTAACAGTTTAGCTAGGTAGCAAGCTAAACATTTGGCTAGCTGTGGTCATGGCAAGCAAAGTTAGGAATCAAGCTAGCTAGCCTGTTAAGCTAGCGACGACGCTAACCGTTTAGCTAGCTAGCATGCTAAACATTTGACTAGATGACATCGGGAGTATGGGGTAAGGTTAGTTACGTGAGCGTGTTGAGGGTGAATTAAATTCTTTCTTCAACATCTTGCTAGCTATCTAGCTATTTGTAGCCAAATGACTTTCTACAACTTCTAGCTAGCAACATTAGTGACGCTAGCTGCACAGTCACATTGGCTAGCTAGCTAGCAACATGACATAATTTCCAGTTTTGAGGCAGTGGAAAGGCAATTCCAGCAAGTCCACCAAGGTCAGTCCAACCCCGGTTGATTTCAAAGTGCGAGGCTTTACATGCAGCTGTTTTTTCAACAGGACTTTCTCTTGGTTTGCTCCATTTCTATTTAGAAAATACCATATGCCTTAGGCCGGATATAGGATTTATATTTAGAAAATACCATATGCCTTAGACCGGATATAGGATTTATATTTAGAAAATACCATATGCCTTAGACCAGATATAGGATTTATATTTAGAAAATACCATATGCCTTAGACCGGATATAGGATTTATATTTAGAAAATATCATATGCCTTAGACCAGATATAGGATTTCCCAGATCTTCCCATAAACGCATGTCCCAACCCGGAAACGAGAGAAAGGCTTACGGACGTGCAGTTTCCTTTGTCTGAGGGTTTGTATAACATTCCAATCTGCAACCAGAGAGCCACTGAGTCGTGCCAGCCAAGGTGGACTGGCCCCTGTCTAGGACTGTGTAGCACCACACCACCATAAAGGACAAGGGGCCCGGTTTAACCCCAGAGGTGAAAGGGGAGCACAGCTCTGCTGCACGAGGGAGCTGCCGTTTTGACATTCACTAGCACCCATACGTGGTTCTAGTCAGTCTTCAACATGGCGGCTGTAAGCCCACCCGGGCGAACCCTGGTCATATAGCTATGACAAGAGGAGGGGGGGGGTGGGATATAACTGTTTCAACCTGTACCTCTCTAGAGGGAGGGAGGGAAGGAGATAGGCGTAACACAAAACAGACACCTAAGCAAAACCAGACCCCCTTCCTCCGACAGCCTCCTCGCCACTGTACGCGTTAATAGGAAATGTGTTTATTATACGTTTTTTTATCACTCTCCTCTTCCTCTGTGGCGGCTAACAACTCCCCTCTCTCTCTTAGGCGTGACATAAGTGCTTACTGCCCGGGGCGCACCACTTGAATTGCTTACCATTAAGTGTCTTTGAACGGGGTATGGTAACAGGCACTAGGCGCAACGGTTTGAGTGTGTCAAGAACTGCAACGCTGCTGAGGTTTTTCCGGCTCAACAGTTTCCCGTGCGCATCAAGAATGGTCCACCAGGACATCCAGCCAACTGGACACAACTGTGGGACGCATTGGAGTCAACATCCCTGTGGAACGCTTTCGACACCTTGTAGAATCTATGACCCAATGAATTGAGGCTGTTCTGAAGGCAAAAGGAGGTGCAACTCAATATTAGGAATGTGTTTTGTACACAGTGTACATCCTACAGAGAGTGCAGCACCTATTTGCTCTCAGTGCAGGGTGACGTGAGTCAGAGGAATGGCAAGCAGTTAAAGTATGGCAGAAAGCTACGGTAACACCTCACTCCCCCTGGTGTTAAAGCTACGCTAACACCTCACTCCCCCTGGTGTTAAAGCTACGGTAACACCTCACTCCCCCTGGTGTTAAAGCTACGCTAACACCTCACTCCCCCTGGTGTTAAAGCTACGGTAACACCTCACTCCCCCTAGCGTTAAAGCTACGGTAACACCCCACTCCCCCTGGCGTTAAAGCTACGGTAACACCCCACTCCCCCTGGCGTTAAAGCTACGGTAACACCCCACTCCCCCTGGCGTTAAAGCTACGGTAACACCCCACTCCCCCTGGCGTTAAAGCTACGGTAACACCCCACTCCCCCTGGCGTTAAAGCTACGGTAACACCCCACTCCCCCTGGCGTTAAAGCTACGGTAACACCTCACTCTCCCTGGCGTTAAAGCTACGGTAACACCTCACTCCCCCTGGTGTTAAAGCTACGGTAACACCTCACTCCCCCTGGTGTTAAAGCTATGGTAACACCTCACTCCCCCTGGTTTTAAAGCTACGGTAACACCTCACTCCCCCTGGCGTTAAAGCTACGGTAACACCTCACTCCCCCTGGTGTTAAAGCTACGGTAACACCTCACTCTCCCTGGTGTTAAAGCTAGGGTAACACCCCACTCCCCCTGGTGTTAAAGCAACGGTAACACCCCACTCCCCCTGGTGTTAAAGCTACGGTAACACCTCACTCTCCCTGGTTAGGGGTTTGGGTGTTCGTCCCAAATGGCACCCTTACACAGTGCACTACTTTGACCAGGGTCCACGGGGCTCTGGGAATAGAGTGCCATTTAGAACACACCTGGGTTCGGGTGTTACAGTCCATCAGGCTAAAACCTCATGTAGCAGCATATGATTGTGGAGCATTAACCTCCCTGCTGGCTGTGTGTGATGTCCGCTGTACAGCAGAGAGACAACCACACAGAGAACAACAAGCACAGGCTGATTGTTGCTATAGAGACAGAGACCTGCAGGACTAATCTGCTCTAACACAATGATATGATTAGAGAGAAGAAGAAGGGGGGGAGGCTGACTGAGAACAACTAGCACAGAGAGATAGAGAGTACATTTACATTCAGACTAATACTTCAATATTAAACTGAGTATGGTATTAGACATGAACACATCTTACTCTTATCTTGATCGGCATGAGGTTATAATCGAAGTAAGCATACAGAGAGATTAAAACCTTTTATTTTTTTGTCATCTTTCAAATTATTATGCAATGTACCATTGATATGTTCTCGGCTATTTTCAGACCTTAAAGACGATACTTCGGGATTTTTTGGCAATGAGGCCCTTTGTCTATTTCCCCAGAGTCGGATGGATACCGTTTTTATGTCTGTGTCCAGTATGATGGAAATTAGAGGTAGTTTTGCGAGCTAATGCTAACTAGCGTTAACGCAACGACAGGAAGTGTATGGTCAACTGCTAGTAGACTTAATCTCGGACCTAACACCGGCTTCTCTAGCATTATCACTTAAATATGAATCATCTTACGATTGAAGTAATGATTAATAAATTATGAATTAACTATTTAATAATCCATTATACAGTGCCTTCAGAAAGTATTCACACCCCTTGACTTTGTCCACATTTGGTTCTTACACTTGAGATGTATGTGTCGCTGGCCTATTCATGATATAATAAGTTGCATTGTCTCATTCTGCGTGCAATAATCGTGTTTAACATGATTCTTCAATGACTATCCCACACATACAATTATCTGTAAGGTCCCTCACTCAAGCAGGGAATTTCAAACACAGATTCATGTGGCAAAGAAATTAACTTCATGTCCTGAATACAAAGCGTTATGTTTGGGACAAATCCAACACATCACTGTACCCTACAACATATTTTCAATCATGGTGGTGGCTGCATCATGTTGTGGGTATGCTTGTCATCTGCTAGGACTGGGGAGTTTTTTAGGATAAAAATAAACGGAGTAGAGCTAAGCACAGGCAAAATCCTAGAGGAAAACCTGGATCAGTCTGCTTTCCATCAGGCACTAGGAAACAAATTCACCTTTCAGCAAAATAACCTAAAACACAAGGCCGAATATACACTGGAGTTTATTACCTAGACAACATTGAATGTTCCTACAGAGTGGCCTAGTTACAGTTTTGACTTAAATCTACTTGAAAAACTGTGGCAAGACTTAAAAATGGCTGTCTACCAATGACCAACAAACAACTTGACAGAGCTTGAAGAATTTTTAAATGAATGGTATGTAAACATCTTCAATACTAACCCAGAAAGACTCACAGCTGTAAGTTACTGCCATAGGTGATTATAACATTATAACAATATGTGATTATAACATTCAAGGGTGTGAATACTTATGTAAATGAGATATTAGGGCCTGCCGAGTGGTGCAGTGGTCTAAGGCACTACATCACAGTGCTAGCTGTGCCACTAGAGATCCTGGTTCGAGTCGCAGCCGGCCGCGACCGGGAAACCCATGGCCGGCGCACAATTGGCCCAATGTCGTCCGGGTTAGGGGAGGGTTTAGCCGGCAGGGAAGTTCTTGTCCCATCGTGCTCTAGCGACACCTGTGGCGGGCCGGGGGCGCAACGCACGCTAACATGGTCGCCGGGTGCACAGTGTTTCCTCCGACACATTGGTGCGGCTGGCTTCCGGGTTACGTGGACACTGTGTTAAGAAACTGGGTTGTGCTTCGGAGGACGCACGGCTCTTGACTTTCGACCTCTCCCGAGTCCATATGGGAGTTTTAGCGAAGAGACAAGACTGTAACTACCAATTGGATCCCACGAAATTAAGGAGAAAACGTTTAAAAAATATATATTTAAAAAAAGAAAGAAAATTAAATATTTATGTATTTCATTTTCAATACATTTGCAAAAATTTCTAAATTCATTATGGGGCATTGTGTGTAGAGGGATGATATTTTTTATTATTTTTTAATTCTGACTGTAACAACAAAATGTGTTATAATTCAAGGGGTATTTTTATTTTACCTTGATTTAACTAGGCAAGTCAGTGAAGAACAAATTCTTATTTTCAATGACGGCCTACCGGGGAACAGTGGGTTAACTGCCTTGTTCAGGAGAAGAACCGACAGTATGAATACGTTCTGTTGGCACTTTAAATACTTTATTACATGGAGGTATACTAAAGTACTACTGATGGATCTGCTAGTTCCGAGTGTTTTTCACCCTGCTCTAAAACCAGAGAAATGTGCCAGCATACCAGTACAGTAGCTCTGTAAACACTGCCATCTGGATGACAAACGCTCTCAAAACACTGTGTGTGGGCGAGCACACACACACACACACACACACACACACACACACACACACACACACACACACACACACACACACACACACACACACACACACACACACACACACAGACACAGACACAGACACACACACAGGTCTGCTGTGTTCTCACACATCCCAACTGGATCAGAAAATGAGGAAAGACCGTGGAGACAAAATTCAGAGGAAGAAGAAAGCACCTAGTAATATTTTTTGCCAAAGGCTACATTTAGTGTGTAGTGTAGTCTAGGTATTGTAGTGTGTAGTGTGTAGTCTAGGTATTGTATAGGGTAGTGTGTAGTCTAGGTATTGTATAGGGTAGTGTGTAGTCTAGGTATTGTATAGGGTAGTGTGTAGTCTAGGTATTGTAGTGTGTAGTGTGTAGTCTAGGTATTGTATAGGGTAGTGTGTAGTCTAGGTATTGTATAGGGTAGTGTGTGGTGTGTAGTCTAGGTATTGTAGTGGGTAGTGTGTAGTCTAGGTATTGTAGTGGGTAGTGTGTAGTCTAGGTATTGTATAGTGTAGTCTAGGTATTGTATAGGGTAGTGTGTGGTGTGTAGTCTAGGTATTGTATAAGGTAGTGTGTAGTCTAGGTATTGTATAAGGTAGTGTGTAGTCTAGGTATTGTAGTGGGTAGTGTGTAGTCTAGGTATTGTATAGTGTAGTCTAGGTATTGTATAGGGTAGTGTGTGGTGTGTAGTCTAGGTATTGTATAAGGTAGTGTGTAGTCTAGGTATTGTATAAGGTAGTGTGTAGTCTAGGTATTGTAGTGGGTAGTGTGTAGTCTAGGTATTGTAGTGGGTAGTGTGTAGTCTAGGTATTGTATAGTGTAGTCTAGGTATTGTATAGGGTAGTGTGTAGTGTGTTGTATAGGGGAAGTGCACTGCAGTGACAACACTCTCCTCTCCCAGACAGCCTGACTAATAATGGTCACCCTAACCCTAACAATGTTGACATGTTTCCTCCCTGTCAACAGATTACTCTTCCTCCCCTCGCCTGTCAACAGATTAGTCTTCCTCCCCTCGCCTGTCAACAGATTAGTCTTCCTCCCCTCGCCTGTCAACAGGTTACTCTTCCTCCCCTCGCCTGTCAACAGGTTACTCTTCCTCCCCTCGCCTGTCAACAGGTTACTCTTCCTCCCCTCGCCTGTCAACAGGTTACTCTTCCTCCCCTCGCCTGTCAACAGGTTACTCTTCCTCCCCTCGCCTGTCAACAGATTACTCTTCCTCCCCTCGCCTGTCAACAGATTAGTCTTCCTCCCCTCGCCTGTCAACAGATTACTCTTCCTCCCCTCGCCTGTCAACAGGTTACTCTTCCTCCCCTCGCCTGTCAACAGGTTACTCTTCCTCCCCTCGCCTGTCAACAGGTTACTCTTCCTCCCCTCGCCTGTCAACAGGTTACTCTTCCTCCCCTCGCCTGTCAACAGATTACTCTTCCTCCCCTCGCCTGTCAACAGGTTACTCTTCCTCCCCTCGCCTGTCAACAGGTTACTCTTCCTCCCCTCGCCTGTCAACAGATTACTCTTCCTCCCCTCGCCTGTCAACAGATTACTCTTCCTCCCCTCGCCTGTCAACAGATTACTCTTCCTCCCCTCGCCTGTCAACAGGTTACTCTTCCTCCCCTCGCCTGTCAACAGGTTACTCTTCCTCCCCTCGCCTGTCAACAGATTACTCTTCCTCCCCTCGCCTGTCAACAGATTACTCTTCCTCCCCTCGCCTGTCAACAGATTACTCTTCCTCCCCTCGCCTGTCAACAGGTTACTCTTCCTCCCCTCGCCTGTCAACAGGTTACTCTTCCTCCCCTCGCCTGTCAACAGGTTACTCTTCCTCCCCTCGCCTGTCAACAGGTTACTCTTCCTCCCCTCGCCTGTCAACAGATTACTCTTCCTCCCCTCGCCTGTCAACAGATTAGTCTTCCTCCCCTCGCCTGTCAACAGATTACTCTTCCTCCCCTCGCCTGTCAACAGGTTACTCTTCCTCCCCTCGCCTGTCAACAGGTTACTCTTCCTCCCCTCGCCTGTCAACAGGTTACTCTTCCTCCCCTCGCCTGTCAACAGGTTACTCTTCCTCCCCTCGCCTGTCAACAGATTACTCTTCCTCCCCTCGCCTGTCAACAGGTTACTCTTCCTCCCCTCGCCTGTCAACAGGTTACTCTTCCTCCCCTCGCCTGTCAACAGATTACTCTTCCTCCCCTCGCCTGTCAACAGATTACTCTTCCTCCCCTCGCCTGTCAACAGATTACTCTTCCTCCCCTCGCCTGTCAACAGGTTACTCTTCCTCCCCTCGCCTGTCAACAGGTTACTCTTCCTCCCCTCGCCTGTCAACAGATTACTCTTCCTCCCCTCGCCTGTCAACAGATTACTCTTCCTCCCCTCGCCTGTCAACAGATTACTCTTCCTCCCCTCGCCTGTCAACAGGTTACTCTTCCTCCCCTCGCCTGTCAACAGATTACTCTTCCTCCCCTCACCTGTCAACAGGTTACTCTTTCTCCCCTCGCCTGTCAACAGATTACTCTTCCTCCCCTCGCCTGTCAACAGATTACTCTTCCTCCCCTCGCCTGTCAACAGGTTACTCTTCCTCCCATCGCCTGTCAACAAGAACAAATAGAGGGAACTTCCAGCAAGATGTGAACGAGCTGAGAGACAATGCAACCTGACAGAGCTTGAGAGGATCTGCAGAGAAGAATGGGAGAAACTCCCCAAATACAGGTGTGCCAAGCTTGTAGCGTCATACCCAAGAAGACTCGAGGCTGTAATCGCTGCCAAAGGTGCTTCAACAAAGTATTGAGTAAAGGGTCTGAATACTTATGTAAATGTGATAGTAATTTTTTTTAATTTAATTTAATTTATAAATTAGCAAACATAAAAATAAAAAAACTGTTTTGCTTTGTCATTATGGGGTATTGTGTGTAGATTGATGAGGAAAAAAACTATTGAATTTACATTTACATTTACATTTAAGTCATTTAGCAGACGCTCTTATCCAGAGCGACTTACAAATTGGAAAGTTCATACATATTCATCCTGGTCCCCCCGTGGGGAATGAACCCACAACCCTGGCGTTGCAAGCGCCATGCTCTACCAACTGAGCCACACGGGAATCAAATGTAGAATACGGCTGTAACGTAACAAAATGTGGAAAAAGTCAAGGGGTCTGAATACTTTCCGAATGCCACTGTATAAAGTGTGTCCATTTGGGGATCTGATAGTACTTCTGATTGTCCTAACTCATCAACACAACATGAGCAAAGGAGCGTCAAAGAAATGTTTTCTTCACCTCAAATAGCAAGCAAACAAAGTCTGTTTTTACATCACATTGAGATTGACAATAGTTCCTCAATGTATTAGAACAAAAAAATCTTTCCATCTCTCTCCCCCTTGTCGATAACCACTCGGCGTGAAAATGTTGTGGTCTGAGGCAGTGGAAACGTCATAAAATAGACCAACCTGATTATTTCTGATCCCTGGTGCATCAGCCTACTACAGCCCTGTCAGGAGCTCAGGAAACTGAGAGTCCGGGATATTTTATACAACTTTCCAAGTTTGTTAGCCCAAGCTTCTGGCTGAACCAAGTTGATACAATGTTCCAAGTTCCTGGCAGACAGGCCATGCAGTTGCCAATGAGATTTTTTCCCATCAGGTTATTTTCTACCTGCTGGTTGCAATGTTTTTATTTGTTGGCCTTGTTGTAAGCTATGTGTGTATAGTTAGCAAAGGCAATAGAAGTTACTTTCAGATATAGATGTTTATTAACGACATGAGTATAAGTGTGTGTCTGAGCTATTTACATATTAAACCTTGTGTCACTTTGAACACAGCCAGCAAGCGGCATATAGGATCTTATCGAAGCAGTATTAACCTGTAGCCTGGAGCCTGTAGCCTTGAGACTAGCTGGGGGGGGATTTCTGTCTCGCAAAAAACAAAAGCCCTCCATCCCGGACCTCGCTTTTCAAAAGCCCTCCATCCTCCTACCTCTCTTTTCAAAAGCCCTCCATCCCCTACCTCGCTTTTCAAAAGCCCTCCATCCTCCTACCTCGCTTTTCAAAAGCCCTCCATCCCGGACCTCGCTTTTCAAAAGCCCTCCATCCCCTACCTCGCTTTTCAAAAGCCCTCCATCCTCCTACCTCACTTTTCAAAAGCCCTCCATCCTCCTACCTCACTTTTCAAAAGCCCTCCATCCTCCTACCTCACTTTTCAAAAGCCCTCCATCCTCCTACCTCGCTTTTCAAAAGCCCTCCATCCTCCTACCTCGCTTTTCAAAAGCCCTCCATCCTCCTACCTCGCTTTTCAAAAGCCCTCCATCCTCCTACCTCGCTTTTCAAAAGCCCTCCACCCCCCTCCACCCCCCTAGGGATAGAGGCCTGAGGAGGAGGAGGGATAGAGGCCTGAGGAGGAGGAGGGATAGAGGCCTGAGGAGGAGGGATGGAGGCCTGAGGAGGGATAGAGGCCTGAGGAGGAGGAGGGATAGAGGCCTGAGGAGGAGGAGGGATGGAGGCCTGAGGAGGAGGAGGGATGGAGGCCTGAGGAGGTGGATTTAGGATGAGGAGGGATGAGGAGGAGGATTTAGGATGAGGAGGGATGAGGAGGATGATTTAGGATGAGGAGGAGGAGGAGGATGAGTCATATGGAGGAGCGCTCAGATAACACTAATTAAGATCTGCTTCCTGTTTCTCTGAATCCATTAGACTGCCTGCTGAGTGTGCTGCTGTAGATCACATTCAGAACAACAGTCACAGCACTACAGATGATTACTTTGCTGTGTGACCTGCAGACACACACACACACACACACACACACACACACACACACACACACACACACACACACACACACACACACACACACACACACACACTACGTCTTACTATACTTGTGAGAACTTTTTGGGGACCAACAATTGATTACCATTCAAAATCCTATTTTCCCTAACCCTAATTCTAAACCCTAAGCCTAAAATAAATGTAAAAAATTAGAGGAGAGGTGCTGTAGTCAGACTAGAGGAGAGGTGCTGTAGTCAGACTAGAGGAGAGGTGCTGTGGTCAGACTAGAGGAGAGGTGCTGTAGTCAGACTAGAGGAGAGGTGCTGTAGTCAGACTAGAGGAGAGGTGCTGTAGTCAGACTAGAGGAGAGGTGCTGTGGTCAGACTAGAGGAGAGGTGCTGTAGTCAGACTAGAGGAGAGATGCTGTAGTCAGACTGGATGAGAGGTGCTGTAGTCAGACTGGATGAGAGGTGCTGTAGTCAGACTAGAGGAGAGGTGCTGTAGTCAGACTAGAGGAGAGATGCTGTAGTCAGACTGGATGAGAGGTGCTGTAGTCAGACTGGATGAGAGGTGCTGTAGTCAGACTAGAGGAGAGGTGCCGTAGTCAGACTAGAGGAGAGGTGCCGTAGCCAGACTAGAGGAGAGGTGCTGTAGTCAGACTAGAGGAGAGGTGCTGTAGTCAGACTAGAGGAGAGGTGCTGTAGTCAGACTAGAGGAGAGGTGCTGTAGTCAGACTAGAGGAGAGATGCTGTGGTCAGACTAGAGGAGAGGTGCTGTAGACAGACTAAAGGAGAGGTGCTGTAGGCAGACTAGAGGAGAGGTGCTGTAGACCTCTAGAGGAGAGGTGCTGTAGACCTCTAGAGGAGAGGTGCTGTAGTCAGACTAGAGGAGAGGTGCTGTAGTCAGACTAGAGGAGAGGTGCTGTAGTCAGACTAGAGGAGAGGTGCTGTAGTCAGACTAGAGGAGAGGTGCTGTAGACAGACTAGAGGAGAGGTGCTGTAGACAGACTAGAGGAGAGGTGCTGTAGTCAGACTGGATGGATGAACGGTCATGTCTGAGTTAAGGCTAGAAAGCGAAGAGGGGTCGTGAGATACTCTCTGTTGTCAACCTGGGGTTGCTGCTTTCGAAACAGACTCCAAAATCATGGGACATCATGGCCAATAAAGTCACACAACAAGAGATGGCTTTTGTCTTTAGAAGACAAATAGAGAGAGAGAGAGAGAGAGATGTCTTAGGAGAGGATATGATACATGTACACGTCATATTGGATCGACGCCCAGCCAGCTAATCCAGACCGTGTGAAGGATGACTGCTGCTGCAGCCAGCTGAACACACACACACACCCACCAGGGTCAACCGGTAATCTCACACACCCACCAGGGTCGACCGGTAATCTCACACACAAACCAGAACTGCCGGTAATCTCACACACCCACCAGGGTCGACCGGTAATCTCACACACCCACCAGGGTCAACCGGTAATCTCACACACCCACCAGGGTCAACCGGTAATCTCACACACCCACCAGGGTCAACCGGTAATCTCACACACCCACCAGGGTCGCCGGTAATCTCACACACCCACCAGGGTCGCCGGTAATCTCACAAACCCACCAGGGTTTCCGGAAATTGCCATCTTTTGGCCAATTATTTTATACATTTTTAAAGGGGATACAATTTTGGCCGGGAGAGGCTGTCTATCAGAGGCTACACCCGGACTTCAGCACCTTGCTCACACCTGCTGTTTTGATTAATTCTGCTAAAACAATATTATTGAGTAAATTAAGTTTGATCCGTCTTTTTAATTGTGTGCTCCGTATGTAGTTTGAGATAGGTTATATAAGAAGGCCTGTTGTAAAATAAATATCGTTAGCCTATTGCGGTCATTTGTTGGGTACAGTAGGCACTAGCCTTTTGCTGTTAATTGCTGTAACGTAGGGTTGTGCAAAAGTTTAAAATCGGTTGTCAAGTGTTTTGTTTTTCATTCTGTTGAGCCATTTTCTTTGGCCCAAATGAAGTTCCAACCATAAGCCAACCCACCGAGTAAAAAAAAGATTCAGAAAATGCTTTTCCAAAACTGCAAAGTTTCAAAATCAATACGTAGATTACTTTTATGAATATGAAAAACTGTGTGGTTCAAAAATGTAAAAAAAAAATTATTATAAATTAAAGATTCAAAAACATAGCACATTTTGGGTAATTACCCCTAGCAACATGATGAGGTTGCCATGTTACACCTTGCATACAATTGTGTTACACACGTCCATGCTTGCAGAAAGTACCGCACCGGGAAATCCCCAAATAATAAGACATAAGAAGCTGTTGAAAGGTGCTAAATTGATTTTTCAGGACTTTATGTAGCTGTCGGGACCTTGAATGTTTTGAAAGCTGTGTTCGCTACCAAGTCTTGTGCTGTCTTTAGTTTGGCTCGAAGGCAAAAGCAATGATGGCTTTTTTTGGCTAAATACAGATGCCAAAACATAGTGTATTTACAGTGTACACAGTGAAAACAGTGTATTTTCTGTGTACACGGTGAAAACAGTGTATTTTCTGTGTACACGGTGAAAACAGTGTATTTTCTGTGTACACGGTGAAAACAGTGTATTTTCTGTGTACACGGTGAAAACAGTGTATTTTCTGTGTACATGGTGAAAACAGTGTATTTACTGTGTACACGGGGAAAACATATTGTGTACACAGTGAAAACGTATTCCCTGGTTTTTGAGGCTCAACTAGATCAGTGAAGGACCGGTAACGTGTTGCTTGAGCTTAAAGGACGAGCACCGAACACAGCGTTCAACAACAAGGTAACCACGGTGAAACACAGCAACGTCGGAACGTCGCTAGGGAAATTACCCAAGATGCACTATGACTGATGCAATTTTATTTTATTTTTTAAAATCAGAACTTTAATTAAAAATAACAAATTAACAACTTTTATACAAATGTTGACCCACACAAGTGGCCCTTGGACTGTAATGTTGCATTAACCTGCTGGTATTTTCCCTTTAAACGTATTTTGATATTATCCTAATAACGTTTTTTTTTTTTTTTTAACTGTTGTGAAGATTTGGTGTGTAGTGGATATTACTAAGCTAATGATATAAAGCCAGACACTCCAACTGATTCAGACAGGTGAACTTCAGGTGAGGAAGAACGTTTAAGGCCTTCCAGAGTTTACTCGTTATAATAAAATAAAAAACATATCCGGATCTAAAAATGAATTAATACGCCGCCTCCTGTATAGCAGACGCCATCCAACAAATTAGCATGTCGGTGTCGTAGCATGCCACCGGCATCTCTCTCTCTCTCTGGGGCGAGGGCTACGCTTGTTCAAATATTAATATCATACAGCGGAGCCTTCGCCTTCCCTGATGATGCATTTAGTGCAAAAATCTCTGACACCTGAACCGTGAGACGGATAATTTAAGTTTTTAGAAAAGTAAACACCAATAAAACAATAGGCTATAAAAGTTATACGCGACACATCACAACACATGGAATATTTTTTGGGTGGGGTAATTTGTTATAGCTGTTTTTAAGGACGAGTAAATGTGGCTCATGTGGCCAACACCTCTTATTTGACAGGGAAGGCGAACACCTCTTATTTGACGGCGCCAGGTCGGCGGTTTCGTTCTCTCTCTCTTTCTACTCTCCGACCTGAATCCATATGGATGGTCTGGTAAATTGAAATGTTCCCAGTCACGTTGTCCGGCACCAAAATGTCCTAACCGAAACCCTGACACACACACACACACACACACACACACACACACACACACACACACACACACACACACACACACACACACACACACACACACACACACACACACACACACACACCAACAGAGAACACAGGAAATGAGACAGCCAGGGTTAACGCAGGACCAATTGATCAGAAGACACAGCAGAACGTGTGCTATTAGGTGTCGGTGGTGTTCTCCCTTTATAACAGCAGCTGTTAGGGGCTGTGGAGCGAGAGAGACCGAGGCAAGTGTTATTGTGTTTTATATTAGGTGTTGTCTGGTCAGTTGACTCATATAGTGGAGCACAGCTGATTGGATTATTTATGATATACCAACACACATGAAAAAGGGAGGGAGCACACACACACATGAAAAAGGGAGGGAGGGAGCACACACACACACATGAAAAAAGGGAGGGAGGGAGCACACACACATGAAAAAAGGGAGGGAGGGAGCACACACACATGAAAAAAGTGAGGGTGAGAGCACATACACATGAAAAAAGGGAGGGTGAGAGCACACACACATGAAAAAGGGAGGGAGGGAGCACACACACACATGAAAAAAGGGAGGGAGGGAGCACACACACACATGAAAAAGGGAGGGAGGGAGCACACACACACATGAAAAAAGGGAGGGTGAGAGCACACACACATGAAAAAAGGGAGGGAGGGAGCACACACACACATGAAAAAAGGGAGGGAGGGAGCACACACACACATGAAAAAAGGGAGGGTGAGAGCACATACACACATGAAAAAAGGGAGGGAGGGAGCACACACACACATGAAAAAAGGGAGGGAGGGAGCACACACACACATGAAAAAAGGGAGGGTGAGAGCACATACACATGAAAAAAGGGAGGGTGAGAGCACATACACATGAAAAAAGGGAGGGAGGGAGCACACACACACATGAAAAAAGGGAGGGAGGGAGCACACACACACATGAAAAAAGGGAGGGAGGGAGCACACACACACATGAAAAAAGGGAGGGTGAGAGCACATACACATGAAAAAGGGAGGGAGGGAGCACACACATGAAAAAAGGGAGGGAGGGAGACGTTAAGGAAATGAGGAAGGTACAGAGGAAAACAGAGGGGAATATATAGAGGCAGACCCAGATGTAAATAGGTGCTATCGTACAGCAGAACTAAACGTCCTTTTCCTTCCTCTCCCCTTCAGACCCCGCACTGTCTTATCGTCAAGGTGACCGTGCTGTGACGGCACAATCACCACTACAGCATCAGCCGGCTGAGACATCCTGCTTCACTAGCACACTGTACAACCAGTGTGGTGTTGGGGTACACTACGGTAGATACCACTGTACAACCAGTGTGGTGTTGGGGTACACTACGGTAGATACCACTGTACAACCAGTGTGGTGTTGGGGTACACTACGGTAGATACCAGTGTGGTGTTGGGGTACACTACGGTAGATACCACTGTGGTGCTGGGGTACACTACAGTAGATACCACTGTGATGTTGGGGTACACTACGGTAGATACCACTGTACAACCAGTGTGGTGTTGGGGTACACTATGGTAGATACCAGTGTGGTGTTGGGGTACACTATGGTAGATACCACTGTACAACCAGTGTGGTGTTGGGGTACACTACGGTAGATACCACTGTACAACCAGTGTGGTGTTGGGGTACACTACGGTAGATACCACTGTACAACCAGTGTGGTGTTGGGGTACACTACGGTAGATACCAGTGTGGTGTTGGGGTACACTACGGTAGATACCACTGTGGTGCTGGGGTACACTACAGTAGATACCACTGTGATGTTGGGGTACACTACGGTAGATACCACTGTACAACCAGTGTGGTGTTGGGGTACACTATGGTAGATACCAGTGTGGTGTTGGGGTACACTATGGTAGATACCACTGTGGTGTTGGGGTACACTACGGTAGA
This sequence comes from Salvelinus fontinalis, assembly GCF_029448725.1. Taxonomy (NCBI): domain Eukaryota; kingdom Metazoa; phylum Chordata; class Actinopteri; order Salmoniformes; family Salmonidae; genus Salvelinus; species Salvelinus fontinalis. Next base: position 46,028,085 of record NC_074672.1, on the reverse strand, counting down.
TACCACTGTGGTGTTGGGGTACACTACGGTAGATACCACTTGTATATTTCACTTTATTTGCAAAGTGTTTACGCATCGTTAGTGTATGCTAATATGGTATCAGATATACGGGAGTCATACAACAGATGACAAGAGTTTACAAAGGACACTAAACCAGAGGTTGTGAACGGTGGTGTTCCAACAACCCGATGTATTGTCCAGTACACCACAGCTGCAACAACATGGTAATGCTGGTAGGGACTGTGCCTCATGTGGTCAAGATCAGGGGTCTCCAACCTTTTTTTTGCATCAAAGCTACTAAAAAAACAAAAAACAAAGGTGACATGTCGTGAGCTACTCATTTTTTTCAAACAAGCACATTCTCCTCTTCAATTGTTATATCTGTCCAAGCATCGTCTGGGTTACGGTTTGGCCAGGGGTAGGCCGTCATTGGAAATAAGAATTTGTTCTTAACTGATTTTCCTAGTTAAAGGTTAAGTAAAATGTTAAAAAAGAGGGACCCTATAAAATCTATGATCTCCCCCCCCCCCAAAAATATGTTTTTCTCTCTCAAAATTACAATTGTTCATAAAGAAACAACAAAATTGGATGTTCTGAGTCCATGCCAATGCTTAAATCAAAATCAGAAGACCATGTTTTTTTAAGTCTGGAAGGAAATGAAAATTACGATTTTTTTATACGAATTCCCTTTAATTGTGCATCTGGCCCTTTAATTGTGCATCTGGCCCTTTAATTGTGCATCTGGCCCTTTAATTGTGCATCTGGCCCTTTAAGAGTGCATCTGGCCCTTTAAGAGTGCATCTGGCCCTTTAAGAGTGCATCTGGCCCTTTAAGAGTGCATCTGGCCCTTTAAGAGTGCATCTGGCCCTTTAATTGTGCATCTGGCCCTTTAAGAGTGCATCTGGCCCTTTAAGAGTGCATCTGGCCCTTTAAGAGTGCATCTGGCCCTTTAAGAGTGCATCTGGCCCTTTAAGAGTGCATCTGGCCCTTTAAGAGTGCATCTGGCCCTTTAATTGTGCATCTGGCCCTTTAATTGTGCATCTGGCCCTTTAATTGTGCATCTGGCCCTTTAAGAGTGCATCTGGCCCTTTAAGAGTGCATCTGGCCCTTTAAGAGTGCATCTGGCCCTTTAAGAGTGCATCTGGCCCTTTAAGAGTGCATCTGGCCCTTTAAGAGTGCATCTGGCCCTTTAAGAGTGCATCTGGCCCTTTAAGAGTGCATCTTGTGAGTAAGGAATGTGCCATCTAATGTGCCATCTAATGTACCAGTCTAGTGCTGGTTCTGTACTGCTGCTGTTCATTTCATATACATACAGATATACTTCTGCCTACTTTTCAGTTGACATTTAATTGACAAGGTTTTGGTGAAAGTATTTCTGTCAACCCACAAGACGGTTAATCACTTCAACTGGCTTCACACAGAGTGATAGACAAACAAGCCCACCACACAGACAGACAGGGGATATTGTGTTATGTTTGGCTTTTTAAGCCATTCTTCCGTGAAACTTGTGTTTTCATTATCCACCTTTCTTTTGAGACTTTTTCAGTGCAACACTTTCTCTTCATTGCAAGCCGTTTTATCCCCCAATCAACACACAAAGAAATATAAAAAATTAAAAATAAATTAAATAGAGACATCGGTGATTTTATCAATGTAATCAGATTGAAAATATTACGTTAATGAACTGACTATATAGCCTACTAACCAGATGTGTTAAAACATGGTGTTTAATTAATATGTTCCTTTCCTGCAACTTTCAGCTGAGAAAAACTTATTGTCAACCACCTGCTGTACATAGTTTAGCCGGGATAGGGGGGGGGGGGGGGCGGCAGAACGTCCAGGGCAGGTACCTCCTCCCTCCCTTTCTCTTCCCATCATTTTCCTTCCTCTCCCACGCTTTGCTCCTCTCGGTAGAACACTTTGAAATGCAATTATGGATCAGTGAGCAGCACCATCAGTCGCACTTGTTAATATTTATGGAGTGGAGCAGCCAGGCGAGCCACTGCCATCTCCTTGTTAATATTTATGGAGTGGAGCAGCCAGGGGAGCCACTGCCATCTCCTTGTTAATATTTATGGAGTGGAGCAGCCAGGCGAGACACTGCCATCTCCTTGTTAATATTTATGGAGTGGAGCAGCCAGGGGAGCCACTGCCATCTCCTTGTTAATATTTATGGAGTGGAGCAGTCAGGCGAGACACTGCCATCTCCTTGTTAATATTTATGGAGTGGAGCAGCCAGGGGAGCCACTGCCATCTCCTTGTTAATATTTATGGAGTGGAGCAGCCAGGGGAGCCACTGCCATCTCCTTGTTAATATTTATGGAGTGGAGCAGCCAGGCGAGCCACTGCCATCTCCTTGTTAATATTTATGGAGTGGAGCGCCAGGCGAGACACTGCCATCTCCTTGTTAATATTTATGGAGTGGAGCAGCCAGGGGAGCCACTGCCATCTCCTTGTTAATATTTATGGAGTGGAGCAGCCAGGGGAGCCACTGCCATCTCCTTGTTAATATTTATGGAGTGGAGCAGCCAGGGGAGCCACTGCCATCTCCTTGTTAATATTTATGGAGTGGAGCAGCCAGGGGAGCCACTGCCATCTCCTTGTTAATATTTATGGAGTGGAGCAGTCAGGCGAGACACTGCCATCTCCTTGTTAATATTTATGGAGTGGAGCAGCCAGGGGAGCCACTGCCATCTCCTTGTTAATATTTATGGAGTGGAGCAGCCAGGGGAGCCACTGCCATCTCCTTGTTAATATTTATGGAGTGGAGCAGCCAGGGGAGCCACTGCCATCTCCTTGTTAATATTTATGGAGTGGAGCAGTCAGGCGAGACACTGCCATCTCCTTGTTAATATTTATGGAGTGGAGCAGCCAGGGGAGCCACTGCCATCTCCTTGTTAATATTTATGGAGTGGAGCAGCCAGGGGAGCCACTGCCATCTCCTTGTTAATATTTATGGAGTGGAGCAGCCAGGGGAGCCACTGCCATCTCCTTGTTAATATTTATGGAGTGGAGCAGCCAGGGGAGCCACTGCCATCTCCTTGTTAATATTTATGGGGTGGAGCAGCCAGGGGAGCCACTGCCATCTCCTTGTTAATATTTATGGAGTGGAGCAGCCAGGCGAGACACTGCCATCTCCTTGTTAATATTTATGGAGTGGAGCAGCCAGGGGAGACACTGCCATCTTTTTTGTGTGTGTGTGTGTGTGTGTGTGTGTGTGTGTGTGTGTGTGTGTGTGTGTGTGTGTGTGTGTGTGTGTGTGTGTGTGTGTGTGTGTGTGTGTGTGTGTGTGTGTGTGTGTGTGTGTGTGTGTGTGTGTGTGTGTGTGTGTGTGTGAGAGAGAGAGAGAGAGAGAGAGACAATGTAAACATATGTTTCCCATGCCAATAAAGCCCTTTGAATTGAAATTGAGAGGGGGGGGGGGGGAGAAACAGACAGCGAGAGGGAGGAGGCTTGGTGTGTATACTCAGTCCTCCTCTCTCTTTCCTCCGTGGTCTCCTCAGTGTCTAAGCTAGCTGGCACATTCACAGCCATGAACATGTGGAGGTGCCAACACTGACAAGTGGCCCGGGCTATTGTACTGTTCTCCCTTAAGGGTCTACTGGACTGTGTGCAGACACACTCAAAGACAAGGGCATCTATACAGGGAGGGAGTGAGGGAGAGAGAGAGGGAAGGAAGGAGGGAGAGAGGGAGGGAGAGAAAGAGGGATAGGGAAGGAGGGAGGCCGAGAGAGAGGGAAAGAAGGAGGGAGAGAGAGCGAGCGGGAAAGAAGGAGGGAGAGAGAGCGAGCGAGAGAGAGAGAGGGAAGGCGGGAGAGAGAGAGAGAGAGGGAAGGCGGGAGAGAGAGAGGGAAGGTGGGAGAGAGAGAGAGGGAAGGTGGGAGAGAGAGAGAGAGTGAAGGCGGGAGAGAGAGGGAAGGGAGGGTGAGAGAGGAAAGGAAGGGTGAGAGAGGGAAGCAGGGAGAGAGAGAGAGAGAGAGAGGGAAGGAGGGAGGCCGAGAGAGAGGGAAGGAAGGAGGGAGAGAGAGAGGGAAGGAGAGAGGGAGAGAGAGGTGGAGTGAGTGAGTGAGTGAGGACGACGAGTGAGAGAGTGAGAAAGTGTTGTAGATTTTCCAGTCATCTGATGATTTTCAGTAACCTATACTGTTCTCTTTGAAGTAGAAAGAATAATCAATATAAGCTTAAATATTAGACATATGTCAACAGAATGAAGGCTAAACCTATGTGAGTGTCCAGGCTGGATCAACATCAAATTGACCATTAGACATGTAAAGAACAGAACGTAAGCAGAATCTGTGTAGATGAGGCAAGGTTAACTAACAAGACGTGACTGGTCTGGGCCATATCTGATCTTGTGAAGGCTACTGGACACGCACACAAGTTAAGCATACGTTGATAATGTAGGTCTGAACGTGTAAAGACCTTTGGACAGAAACTTTAGTTAAGGGGTATGCATGTCACGCCACCAACAGAATCTATACCCCAATACCTGAGCCAATAAGAGAATGGAAACTATGTAACAAAGCAAATGGGGTGATGACATTATGTAAACATGTATAAAAGCCAAGCATTAAGAATGAGGAGGCAGTTCTTCCATGGAGGTGCTCGGCTTTGTTGTTCTCTGCAATTAAAGTCTAATTGAATTCACAAGCTCCGGTATCTGAGTAGAATTTGATTTAATAATTTCCACTACAAAAGAGAGGGAGTGAGAGAGAGGGATTGAGGGAGAGAGAGGGAAGGAGGGAGAGAGAGAGAAGGAGGGAGAGAGAGGGAAAGAGGGAGAGAGAGGGAAGGAGGGAGAGAGAGGGAAGGAGGGAGAGAGAGGGAAGGAGGGAGAAGGAGGGAGAGAGAGGGGGAAGGAGGGAGAGAGAGGGGGAAGGAGGGAGAGAGAGGGGGAAGGAGGGAGAGAGAGGGGGAAGGAGGGAGAGAGAGGGGCAAGGAGGGAGAGAGAGGGGGAAGGAGGGAGAGAGAGAGGGAAGGAGGGAGAGAGAGGGAAGGAGGGAGAGAGAGGGGGAAGGAGGGAGGTGAGGGGGAAGGAGGGAGGTAGGAGGTGAGGGGGAAGGAGGTGGGAGGGAGAGAAGAAGAGATGAGGGAGGGAGGGGAGAGAGAAACTGGTAGCTAAAGAAGAGTGCTGCTGCAGAGGCTTGATTGAAGTACCCTGCTTCTCCTGTGTTGTCAGGAGAAGAAAACAACAGCATTACAGCTTGCCAAAGCGGACAGTCAGTGAGATGTTTTAACAAGAGATATGAAAGAAGACAGAGACAGACAGACAGAGAGACTGAAGTCAAATGTCTACTGTTTTCTGATAAACTGGTGCTTCTGTCCCCAACCAAGGAGGGCCTACAGCAGCAACTAGATATTCTACACAGATTCTGCCAGACCTGGACCCTGACAGTAAATCTCAGTAAGACAAAAAATAATGGTGTTCCACAAATTGTCCAGTTGCCATGACCACAAATTCCATCTAGACACCGTTGCCATAGAGCACACAAAAAACTATACATACCTCGGCCTAAACATCAGGGTCACAAGTAACTTCCACAAAGCTTTGGATGATCTGAGAAACGAGGCAAGGGCCTTCTATGCCATCAAAAGGAACATAAAAGTACTTCAATCAGTTATAGAAACCATTGCCCTTTATGGTTGTGAGGTCTGGGGTCCGCTCACCAACCAATAATTCACAAAATGGGACAAACACCAAATTGAGACTCTGCATGCAAAATTTTGCTAAAATATCCTCCGTGTACAACGTAAAACACCAAATAACGAACGCAGAGCAGAATTATGCCGATACCCACTAATTATCAAAAT
>NC_074672.1:46017274-46019774 GCF_029448725.1 Salvelinus fontinalis | reverse complement strand
CCTCCCTGGTTGGAACCAGAGGGCTGATTACCTCCCTGGATGGAGCCAGATAGGCTGATTACCTCCCTGGATGGAGCCAGAGAGGCCGATTACCTCCCTGGTTGGAACCAGAGGGCTGATTACCTCCCTAGATGGAGTCAGAGGGGCTGATTACCTCCCTGGTTGGAGTCAGAGGGACTGATTACCTCCCTGGTTGGAGTCAGAGGGACTGATTACCTCCCTGGTTGGAGTCAGAGGGACTGATTACCTCCCTGGTTGGAGTCAGAGGGGCTGATTACCTCCCTGGTTGGAGTCAGAGGGACTGATTACCTCCCTGGTTGGAGTCAGAGGGACTGATTACCTCCCTGGTTGGAGTCAGAGGGGCTGATTACCTCCCCGGATGGAGCCAGAGGGGCTGATTTCTCCCCGGATGGAGTCAGAGGGGCTGATTACCTCCCTGGTTGGAGCTAGAGGGGCTGATTACCTCCCTGGATGGAGCTAGAGGGACTGATTACCTCCCCGGTTGGAGTCAGAGGGGCTGATTACCTCCCCGGTTGGAGTCAGAGGGCTGATTACCTCCCCGGATGGAGCCAGAGGGCCTGATTACCTCCCCGGTTGGAGTCAGAAGGGCTGGCTGCCTCTAGCCAGGAGAAGGGGAGGTTATAACATGTTGTTATGGCTCCAAAAAGCTCCATCAATAACAGCTCCTCGACACACAGCTAAATTATTAACAAACAAAAACGACCCTCTCTATTTCTCTATATATAGCCTAGCGCTCCTTCTCTCTCCTCTCTTTCTCCCTCACTCCCCAGTTTCATTAGCCTCGGTTTACCTTCTACAAAACCTATTTCTATACCTCCCTCCCAGTGTTTCATTAGCCTCGGTTTACCTTCTACAAAACCTATTTCTATACCTCCCTCCCAGTGTTTCATTAGCCTCGGTTTACCTTCTACAAAACCTATTTCTATACCTCCCTCCCAGTGGTTCATTAGCCTCAGTTTACCTTCTACAAAACCTATTTCTATACCTCCCTCCCAGTGTTTCATTAGCCTCGGTTTACCTTCTACAAAACCTATTTCTATACCTCCCTCCCAGTGTTTCATTAGCCTCGGTTTACTTTCTACAAAACCTATTTCTATACCTCCCTCCCAGTGTTTCATTAGCCTCGGCTTACCTCCTTAGCTAATGTCTTTGTGACTTCCCAACACATATCTGTCAGTAGAAATCATTTGGGTCTGCTGACTCCAAGTGTTAATATCAGCCGTAGTCGCTGTAAGTGTCTCAACAACACTGCGGCGCGACATTGGTGGTTTGGTTTTGGCACATCGTCTTGTGATACGAGCTCTTAATGATGTAAAAATGTCAAACAAGTACGCAAATAACAATCAACAACAACATTTATCATATCAGTCTATCATATAATTATAACATCTCATGTACAGCTATAGAGATGTTATAATGATATGTACAGCTATAGAGATGTTATAATGATATGTACAGCTATAGAGATGTTATAATTATATGTACAGCTATAAGATGTTATAATGATATCATTATAACAAGAAATGACATGTCACAACAAATCCAGTTTAGACAAATTACACTATCAGTAAATCCACATAAAATCTGTGTATCTACAACAAAAAGATACTCTAAGACTGATATGTACAGCTGTAGAGATGTTATAATGATATGTACAGCTATAGAGATGTTATAATGATATGGTAGACTGATATGTACAGCTGTAGAGATGTTATAATGATATGTACAGCTATAGAGATGCTATAATGATATGGTAGACTGATATGTACAGCTGTAGAGATGTTATAATGATATGTACAGCTATAGAGATGTTATAATGATATGATATAATGATATGTACAGCTATAGAGATGTTATAATGATATGATAGACTGATATGTACAGCTGTAGAGATGTTATAATGATATGTACAGCTATAGAGATGTTATAATGATATGATATAATGATATGTACAGCTATAGAGATGTTATAATGATATGATAGACTGATATGTACAGCTGTAGAGATGTTATAATGATATGTACAGCTATAGAGATGTTATAATGATATGTACAGCTATAGAGATGTTATAATGATATGATAGACTGATATGGTAGACTGATATGTACAGCTGTAGAGATGTTATAATGATATGTACAGCTATAGAGATGTTATAATGATATGTACAGCTATAGAGATGTTATAATGATATGATAGACTGATATGTACAGCTGTAGAGATGTTATAATGATATGTACAGCTATAGAGATGTCATAATGATATGTACAGCTATAGAGATGTTATAATTATATGATAGACTGATATGGTAGACTGATATGTACAGCTATAGAGATGTTATAATGATATGATAGACTGATATGTACAGCTGTAGAGATGTTATAATGATATGTACAGCTATAGAGATGTTATAATGATATGTACAGCTATAGAGATGTTATAATGATATGATAGACTGATATGTACAGCTATAGAGATGTTA
>NC_074672.1:46004774-46012274 GCF_029448725.1 Salvelinus fontinalis | reverse complement strand
GTAACACCCTGTATATAGCCTCCACATTGACTCAGTACCGGTACCCCCTGTATATAGCCTCCACATTGACTCAGTACCGTAACACCCTGTATATAGCCTCCACATTGACTCAGTACCGTAACACCCTGTATACAGTCTCCACATTGACTCTGTAACGTAACACCCTGTATACAGTCTCCACATTGACTCTGTACCGGTACCCCCTGTATATAGCCTCCACATTGACTCTGTACCGTAATACCCTGTATATAGTCTCCACATTGACTCTGTACCGGTACCCCCTGTATATAGTCTCCACATTGACTCTGTACCGTAACTCCCTGTATATAGTCTCCACATTGACTCTGTACCGTAACTCCCTGTATATAGTCTCCACATTGACTCTGTACCGTAACTCCCTGTATATAGCCTCCACATTGACTCTGTCCGTAACACCCTGTATAGCCTCCACATTGACTCAGTACCGTAACACCCTGTATATAGCCTCCACATTGACTCAGTACCGTAACACCCTGTATATAGCCTCTACATTGTTATTTCACTGAGGCTCTTTAATTATTTGTAACTTTTTTTTTAAAGTACTTTTTACTATTATAACTTGTTTTAACTGCATCGTTGGTTTGGGCTTGTAAGTAAGCATTTTACTGTAAGATTACCTGTTGTACACCTGTTGTACACCTGTTGTACACCTGTTGAACACCTGTTGAACACCTGTTGTATTCGTCGCATGTGACAAATAACATTTCATTTGGATAATTCTTTCCAATGTGTCAAGTAATTAACAAAAAACTAGAATGCTATTAATCCTAAACAGAGAGAACCCAGTGGCAGAATACCTGACCACTGTGACCGACCCAAACTTAAGGAAAGCTTTGACTATGTACAGACTCAGTGAGCATAGCTTTGCTATTGAGAAAGGCCGCCGTAGGCAGACCTGGCTCTCAAGAGAAGACAGGCTATGTGCACACTGCCCACAAAATGAGGTGGAAACTGAGCTGCACCTCCTAACCTCCTGCCCAATGTATGACCATATTAGAGAGACATATTTCCCTCAGATTACACAGATCCACAAAGACTTCTAAAACAAATCACATTTTTATAAACTCCGATATCTATTGGGTGAAATTCCACAGTGTGCCTTCACAGCAGCAAGATGTGTGACCTGCTGCCACAAGAAAAGGGCAACCAGTGAAGAACAATCACCATTATAAATACAACCCATATTTATGCTTACTTATTTTCCCTTTTGTACCTGAACGATTTGCCCATCGTTACAACCCAGTACATAGCCATAATATGGCATTTGAAATGTCTCTATTCCTCTGAAACTTTGTGAGTGTAATGTTTACTGTTCATTTCAATTGCTTATTTCACTTTTGTTTATTATCTATTAAACTTGCTTTGGCAATGTAAACACATGTTTCCCATGTCAATAAAGCCCTTTGAAAAGAGAGAGAGAGAGAGAGACAAAGAGAGAGACAGAGCCAGAGAGACAGAGAGAGAGAGACAGAGACAGAGAGAGAGAGACAGAGACAGAGAGAGAGAGACAGAGACAGAGAGATAGAGATACAGATACAGAGAGAGAGAGAGAGAGAGACAGAGAGAGAGAGAGAGAGAGACAGAGACAGAGAGATAGAGAGACAGAGACAGAGAGATAGAGAGACAGAGACAGAGAGAGAGAGACAGAGAGAGAGAGATAGAGAGACAGAGACAGAGAGATAGAGAGACAGAGATAGAGAGACAGAGACAGAGAGAGAGAGACAGAGACAGAGACAGAGAGAGAGAGACAGAGACAGAGAGATAGAGAGACAGAGACAGAGAGATAGAGAGACAGAGATAGAGAGACAGAGACAGAGAGAGAGAGACAGAGACAGAGAGATAGAGATACAGATACAGAGAGAGACGGAGTGAAGCAGCAGCAGTGTAATTTCCAGCTTGTCCAGAGTGTGACATGCCAATAAAAAAATAAAAAACGTGGAGATTTATAGTGGTGTCAGGTTCACACAGAGCGCACTCTCCCTCCCTCTATTAAACAACACATGGTGTAAATTAACTCTGCAAACCTCTCACAGAGGGAGGAGGGAAAGTGGGAGGAGGGTCAGAGAGAGAGGATGACATTGAAGGGATTGTTCTGAGGCTTGAGGAATGTGTGCAGCTTGTACCTCTAACAGTGTCTTACAGTCCCATAGGATGACAACGCCACCAATCCACACGGCACGAGTGAGCATGAAAACGATGTAAACCACACGCCATGGCCGTCTCAGTCACCAGATCTCAACCCAATTGAACACTTATGGGAGATTCTGGAGCGGCGACTGAGACAGCATTTACCCCCACCATCAACAAAACACCAAAGAATGTAATTTCTCATGGAAGAATGATGTTTCACCCCTCCAATAGAGTTCCAGACACTTATAGAATCTATGCCGAAGTGCACTGAAGCTGTTCTGACTCGTGGTGCCCCCAACGACCCTATTAAGACTCTTTATGTTGGTGTTTCCTTTATTTTGACAGTTACATTTACAAGGAGCAGTCAGTCAGGAGGACTAATACTGTAAGTTACCTTAACAAGGAGCAGTCAGTCAGGAGGACTAATACTGTAAGTTACCTTTACAAGGAGCAGTCAGGCAGTCAGGAGGACTAATACTGTAAGTTACATTTACAAGGAGCAGACATTCAGGAGGACTAATACTGTAAGTTACCTTTACAAGGAGCAGTCAGTCAGGAGGACTAATACTGTAAGTTACATTTACAAGGAGCAGTCAGTCAGGAGGACTAATACTGTAAGTTACCTTAACAAGGAGCAGTCAGTCAGGAGGACTAATACTGTAAGTTACCTTTACAAGGAGCAGTCAGGCAGTCAGGAGGACTAATACTGTAAGTTACATTTACAAGGAGCAGACATTCAGGAGGACTAATACTGTAAGTTACCTTTACAAGGAGCAGTCAGTCAGGAGGACTAATACTGTAAGTTACATTTACAAGGAGCAGACAGTCAGGAGGACTAATACTGTAAGTTACCTTTACAAGGAGCAGTCAGTCAGGAGGACTAATACTGTAAGTTACATTTACAAGGAGCAGTCAGTCAGTCAAGAGGACTAATACTGTAAGTTACCTTTACAAGGAGCAGTCAGTCAGGAGGACTAATACTGTAGCCACGTAAAAGAGCATAGCGGCTCCCTGGCCAATTGAACTTAACGGTCCATTTATTGATCACTGCAATTCCTTCAAATCTAAAGTTAATATCTCTATATAGTTTTATCATGTATTCTCATCTAAAGTTAATATCACTATATAGTTTTATCATGTATTCTCATCTGAAGTTAATATCTCTATATAGTTGTATCATGTATTCTCATCTAAAGTTAATATCTCTACATAGTTTTATCATGTATTCTCATCTAAAGTTAATATCTCTACATAGTTTTATCATGTATTCTCATCTAAAGTTAATATGTCTACATAGTTTTATCATGTATTCTCATCTAAAGTTAATATCACTATATAGTTTTATCATGTATTCTCATCTAAAGTTAATATCACTATATAGTTTTATCATGTATTCTCATCTAAAGTTAATATCACTATATAGTTTTATCATCTGAAGTTAATATCTCTATATAGTTGTATCATGTATTCTCATCTAAAGTTAATATCTCTACATAGTTTTATCATGTATTCTCATCTAAAGTTAATATCACTATATAGTTTTATCATGTATTCTCATCTAAAGGTGAATACCTCTGTATAGCTTTAACATTTTACTGCAGTGGGCTAAATCAGGGTCACACAGTGTGTTTTTAAAAACAAACGTATCCACCTCACACACGTGATAATGACCTTAAAGAAAGAAGACACGTGTACCATGTCAGATATAGAGTTGAAATGTATTACATTTTGAGTTTGCATCCCAATATTACACATCACAGAAGACTGAAACTGAAATATAACAAAATGGTTTGACATAAACAGGATTGTCGGCATTAAAAAGAAATAAATATGAAATGATGAAAAATATGAATACCACGATCCATCCATGAGGCCACTAGGTCATTTGACTGCAGGAATGGAATACCATAGCGTAGTGTGACTGGGCTGGAAATGATCATTTACCGTGCTGATCTCACTTCCACAGCGTCCATGATAGGAAACACACACCTCCTCTACTGTCTGGCTGGGGTCCTGATAAATCTATGTCCCAATGTATGCTGGGACCGGAGGGGAGTCGTGAGGCAGCCATTACTAATCCATGGGCAGCAGGCGGTACGTGGACACACATATCCGACACGACTTCACACACAGGCCAGAGGACGGAGAGAAAGAGTGGGAGAGAGAAAGTGTGGGAGAGAGGGAGAGAGAAAGAGTGGGAGAGAGAGAGAAAGAGTGGGAGAGAGAGAGAGAGAGTGGGGGAGTGAGAGAGAGAGTGGGAGAGCGTGAGAGAGAGAGAGAGAGAGAGAGAGAGAAGGAGAGAAAGAGTGGGAGAGAGAGAGAGAGAGAGAGAAGGAGAGAAAGAGTGGGAGAGAGAGAGAAGGAGAGAAAGAGTGAGAGAGAGAGACACACATACCGTCCAGCCTCCACCTACTAACTTCCTCTTAGCTCAGGGTTTAGAACTGCTTGTGAATGTCATCACCACGTCACGAAATGGACAGTTTATTGACCCTCTTGTCGCCTCCTCCCCCATGTCCATCACTACACGCCATTTTAGACTTCAGAGAATGCTCTCGCTCCCTCTCCGTCCGCCTGTCTCTTTTTCTCTACAAGGCCTATCTAGTATTTAAAACGGTGAACAGGCGGATAATGTCGGAGGAGTCTGAAGGGGACCCTGCTCTAGTTCATGGTCAGAGACAGTCTGAGACAGGAACCACCGAAGTATCACATTGGTAAACACTGCTGGAAAGACATGGTATCAAATGCAGGTTCAGCCTTGCTGCACTAATTATCTGGGCACTGCTGCAGAATGATGGCATTTAAATGCCAAATGGCAGCGAGGGCGTGTATAATATCTTAGCTTTATGGCCTGTTGCTTTTAGCTGGGTTGGCTGGCTGGCTGGACTAATGGAGATTGCAGTGTGACAGACAGCTGACTGGACTAATGGAGATTGCAGTGTGACAGACAGCTGACTGGCTGGCTGGACTAATGGAGATTGCAGTGTGACAGATAGCTGACTGGCTGGCTGGACTAATGGAGATTGCAGTGTGACAGACAGCTGACTGGCTGGCTGGACTAATGGAGATTGCAGTGTGTCAGACAGCTGCTAGGCTGGCTGGACTAACGGAGATTGCAGTGTGACAGACAGCTGACTGGCTGGCTGGACTAATGGAGATTGCAGTGTGACAGATAGCTGACTGGCTGGCTGGACTAATGGAGATTGCAGTGTGACAGACAGCTGACTGGCTGGCTGGACTAATGGAGATTGCAGTGTGACAGATAGCTGACTGGCTGGCTGGACTAATGGAGATTGCAGTGTGACAGACAGCTGCTGGGCTGGCTGGACTAACGGAGATTGCAGTGTGACAGACAGCTGACTGGCTGGTTGGACTAACAGAGATTGCAGTGTGATAGACAGCTGCTGGGCTGGCTGGACTAACAGAGATTGCAGTGTGACAGACAGCTGCTGGGCTGGCTGGACTAACAGAGATTGCAGTGTGACAGACAGCTGCTGGGCTGGCTGGACTAACAGAGATTGCAGTGTGACAGACAGCTGCCTTGCTGGCTGGACTAATGGAGATTGCAGTGTGACAGATAGCTGACTGGCTGGCTGGACTAACAGAGATTGCAGTGTGACAGACAGCTGCTGGGCTGGTTGGACTAACAGAGATTGCAGTGTGACAGACAGCTGCTGGGCTGGCTGGACTAACGGAGATTGCAGTATGACAGACAGCTGACTGGCTGGTTGGACTAACAGAGATTGCAGTGTGATAGACAGCTGCTGGGCTGGCTGGACTAACAGAGATTGCAGTGTGACAGACAGCTGCCTTGCTGGCTGGACTAATGGAGATTGCAGTGTGACAGACAGCTGACTGGCTGGCTGGACTAATGGAGATTGCAGTGTGACAGACAGCTGACTGGCTGGTTGGACTAACAGAGATTGCAGTGTGACAGACAGCTGCTGGGCTGGTTGGACTAAAAGAGATTGCAGTGTGACAGACAGCTGCTAGGCTGGTTGGACTAACAGAGATTGCAGTGTGACAGACAGCTGCTGGGCTGGTTGGACTAACAGAGATTGCAGTGTGATAGACAGCTGCTAGGCTGGCTGGACTAACGGAGATTGACACTGGAGAAGGGTTCTAGATAGAATGAGATGAGAGAAGTGTACAGCTTGTACGGTGCCTCGGGTCTCTCGTAAATAAAGGTTCATTAGAAAGGAAAGGTACTCACCAGTTTAAAATCCTGAATGCTACATATGAAGTAGGGGGTGTTGGGCCTGCGGCTCTCCATATATACACAATCTGAAACACAGAGAGAGAGACAGTTAGAGAGAGATAAACAGGCAGGCAGACAGAGAGACAGGCAGGCAGACAGAGACAGATACATACACAGATAGACAGGCAGGCAGATATACAGAGACAGACAGACAGAGACAGATACAGGGACAGACAGGCAGGCAGAGACAGACAGACAGACAGACAGACAGGCAGGCAGAGACAGACAGACAGACAGACAGACAGACAGACAGACAGACAGACAGACAGACAGATACAGATACAGATACAGATACAGATAGGCAGGCAGAGGCAGACAGACTTCAAGTATTGTATTCACATTCAGCAGCAGCTCTGACAGACTAGGGTTTGCCAAACTCAGTCCCCCCCCCCCAGGTGCTTGTTCAGTTTTATTTGTCCACAGCTGACTCAAATAATCACAGCTTGTTGATGAGTTGGTTATTTGAATCTGTGGTGTAGTGAAAGGACAAAAAACGCAACATGCATTGGGGGGGGGGGGGGGGGGGGGGGCAACCCCAGTGTTAGACTGCTGCAGCTCTGGCTGTTAGCAGCAGTCTCAGTGAATTATATAGGAGGTTTTAGCAGCAGTCTCAGTGTATTATATAGGAGGTGTTAGCAGCAGTCTCAGTGTATTATATAGGAGGTGTTAGCAGCAGTCTCAGTGTATTATATAGGAGGTGTTAGCAGCAGTCTCGGTGTATTATATAGGAGGTGTTAGCAGCAGTCTCAGTGTATTATATAGGAGGTGTTAGCAGCAGTCTCAGTGTATTATATAGGAGGCGTTAGCAGCAGTATCGGTGTATTATATAGGAGGTGTTAGCAGCAGTATCAGTGTATTATATAGGAGGTGTTAGCAGCAGTCTCAGTGTATTATATAGGAGGTGTTAGCAGCAGTATCAGTGTATTATATAGGAAGTGTTAGCCAGGGTAGACCAGAGGATCAGGCTGTAACACAGACCAGGGGGTTAGGCTGTAACACCAGGGTAGACCAGGGGGTCAGGCTGTAACACAGACCAGAGGATCAGGCTGTAACACAGACCAGGGGGTTAGGCTGTA